>NC_088694.1:55455381-55678961 GCF_028017835.1 Emys orbicularis | reverse complement strand
GAACACCTCAAAATTCAGGAGTGCTCAAGCTCAGTTTGGGCAGCTGTTACTTCATTTCTCCCAAATCAAATATACTGATCCACTGTAACTTGCTGTAGAAAAAGTAGGATAACATTAAGCAAGAAATGCTTCCCAGTGGTTATTAGGACTGGAATTGCTATTTTCAACAGCCATTGCCTTGTTTGTTTGTTTGTTTGTTTGTTTAAAAGGAAGACAGTGATATTGCATTGGCAAATTCCCCATAGAAAGAAAGAGTGGAACAAAAGAATAATAAAGGCACCTCAACTTTTCCTCATTTATGGAGGACAGTCTTATAACATGCATCCAGATATCCTCCAATCACACAAGCTGAAAATTGTTCCACTTTACTGCAGTTCTGTAACCATATGGGAACCAATCCTGTCTGTGTTCTGTGCACATCTAAAATTCCTGCTGAATGACCCGCCCTGGGAGCGAGTTACCAGTGACCCAGGGCTGCGGCGGAAAGACGGTGCAGGTGTGGGGTGGGAGAGAGCCCAGGGCTCGGGTGGCAGGAGGTGTGTGTGGGGGGGCAATGGTGAGGGGGAATGAGGGAGCCCAGAGCTGAGGTTGCAGGGTGTGTGTGCGGGGGGGAGAGCCCAGGCAGCCAAAATTTTTTTTGCTTGGGGCAGCAAAAAACCTAAAGCCGGCCCTGTCTGTAGTCCTGGGGGCCATTCACATGGCGCTGTAAAGCGGTGTAGCCCCAGGAAGGATGCAAATTTGAAAGAGACCCCCGCTCTTCCCCACAACCCATCTGTGTCTAGAAGCCAGGCTCCGCCCACTCACAACACCCACTTGCTCAGAGCAGTTCTACAAAGTGACTCCCTGGGACTCATTTCCTGGCTGTGTTAGGGCACCCGGAGCTGATGCTGCGGGTACCAAAGAGGCTCCTAGTTCAGGAGGCGGAGCTGGTAAATTTGCCCCAGAGGGAGAAGTAAATCTACCGTGAGGGGGCTGAACCTTTTGTACTGAACGGGGAACACCCGGCTAGACAGCTTCTTCGCTGAGGGACAATGGGGAGACCCTGGCAGCTGTTCCCACGCCTGCTGCTACTGCTGGTGAACATTCCCTGTAAGTCTGGGGGCAGGAAACGCGACAGAAGACGCTGAACGTGATGGTGGATTTAAGAGACAAGGACTAATTCCCTGACTCTCCCTTTGCTTTGCAAACCAGGCACCGTTCTCTGTACTGGATGGGGATAAGGACTCCTGGGTTCAATTCCCAGCTCTGGCCTGCTGGAGTTCCTTCCCTTTTGTGTGCCTCAGTTTCCCCTCCCACCCTTTGCTTGACTATTTAAACTGTAAACTCTTTGGGGGCAGGGGATGTCTCTTATTATTGTGCCTTTGGGAATCTCGCAGCCAGCAATAATCTAGGGCTAACCCCCTAACCCCAACCCCTAACCCCAGATTATAGCTATCTAGGAATATAGCAATATAGGAAAATAGCAGTCGTGGGCCAGATGCAAAGCCCCTGAAAATGAAGAGAAACTCCCCTGGGCTTCGCATCCGGCCAGTGTGTGAACGGGGCAGCGGTGCCCTGATATCTGTGGGGTGTGTCTTTTGCCTTCTGCCCACAGGGGGAGCTGCCAGACCGAGGTGCACCAGAACCTGTCTGCGGTCACTTGGGAAGGGCAGAACGGCAGCATCTCTTGCCACTACACGACGAGCACATTCAGGAATTTGCAGTGGTTCAGGCAGCTTCCCGGAGGCCAGCCTGTCTCCCTGCTGATTCTGGTGTCTGATGGGAAACAAACCAAGGAGCCCAACCTCACCGTGGAGCTGGACAAGGGGAAGCGGCTGAGCTCGCTGCACATCAGAGAATCACAGCTGGGAGACGCAGCCACCTACTTCTGCGCCGTGGCGACACGGGGACACAGGAGCACTGGCAGCCTGTGCAAAAACTCCCCAGCTGGAGGGTAACTGTCAGGCTGGCTGGCGGGACAACACCACCTACTTCTTCCACAGTGCATCTCTGAGCGTGCTTCGCCTTCCTTGACACGGTCAGCCCCCAGCACCCTGGTGAGGCAGGGCAGTGCGAGGATCCCCATCGCACAGGTCCGGAGCTGAGACAGAGAGAGGCTGAGGAGGGAATGCACTTGGGGAATACCTCCTCGGGAAAGACGCCTAAGACAGTGGCTCTCAACCTTTCCAGACTAGTGTTCCCCTTTCAGGAGTTGGATTTGTCTGGCGTACCCCCAAGTTTCACCTCACTTAAAAACTACTTGCTTACAAAAATAAGACGTAAAACTACAGATGTGTCAGCCACACTGTTACTGAATGATTGCCGACTTTCTCATGTGCCCCTGGTTGAGAACCACTGATCTAAGGAGCCTGAAGGTTTGGAGGGAGAAAGGAAATGAAAAGATAAAATAGAAAAACAAATGAACAGGGAGAAAAGAAAGAAAAAGAAGAAGAAAAAAGAGATGGGTGGATTTATAGATACATAGGGAGAAAGACAGACAGCCAGGCATTAGAAACAGAAATGGAGATACATAAGATACTCCAGTGGCACAAAATAGCCCCCTTTCTTGGGGGAGCATTAGACACTGAGGATTTAAAAACTACTTGTTTACAAAATCAGACCTAAAAATACAGAAGTGTCCCAGTCATGCTAGTACTGAACAAATATTGACTTTCTCATTTTTACCATATAATTGTAAAATAAATCAACTGGAATATAAATATTGTACCTACATTTCAATGTATAGTATATAGAGCAGTATAAAGAAGTCATTGTCTGATGAAATTTTAGTTTGTACCAACTTCGCTGGCGCTTTTTAGGTAGCATGTAGGCAAGTAGCTAGGCAGGTAGCTAGATGAATTGATGTACCCCTAGGAAGACATCTGTGTACCCCCCAGGGTAGGCACACCCCTGGTTGAGAACCCATGATCTAAGGAGCCTGAAGGTTTGGAGGGAGGAAGAAAACTAAAAGATAAAATATAAAAACAAATGCAAAGAAAGAAAGAAAGAAAGAAAAGTGATGGGTGGATCTATAGATACATAGGGAGAGAGAGAGACAGGCATAAGAAACAGAAATGGAGATACAGTAGAAAGAACTATCACCTGTGGCACAAAATAGCCCCCTTTCTTGGGGGAGCATTAGACACTGAGGATTAAGCCGAGACTGATCTCCGATTGCCACAGACTGCGCCTCTACAACACAAGGCTGAGACAGCGGCAGAGTGTTTGTGCATAGCTGGCACTGCCCATTCTCATGATGCCCAGCTCTGGGGATCACCTCTTTGTCCAGGGGGAGGCAAGTCAGAGTGTTAAACCCAGCGAAAAGGGAACTATTTAACACCCACACAAAATATACCAACAGTGACAACCACAGGGGGATTCACTTCAGTGTGTACGTCTCTGGCCAGGAAGGGGCAGCATTTCTAACGAAGAGGAAGGAGATTGAGGTTAATACAGTTGCACCTGTCTATTGTCTCTGTGCCCGGCAGAGGGCAGCTTTTCTCCTAAGACATCAGAGGCAAAGGGTTACTCCAGGGCATGGTTCTGTTTTAGGGAGACTGGGGGCTTGTCCCTGATTGGCTGGGCTCGTTAATGTGTCTGATCCCTCCAACAAGGAGGGCTGCAGACAGATTTTGCATTGCTGTCCTGGAGGCCGGGGAAAGCACCATCCCTTGGCCTCAGTGCGCTGAGGGGTAACCCGGAGCAGCAATGGAGAGGCAGCTGACAGCCTTGTCAGTGATACTGTCCATTCAGTTCTACTGTAAGTCTAGGGGGAGTTTGTCTGTTTAGACTGTGAGCTCATCAGGGCGGGGGCTTTTCCCCACTGTGTCTATGCAGTGCCCGGCGTAACAGGGATCTCAGTTCCTGGGGGTCTCTGCAGCGTCCGGCACAATGCCCCTCCCCCAGCTCAGTTCAGTTCTGTTGTATGGTTGTGGAGGTTTTGTCTGTTGAGCTCTGGGGGACAGGAATTGTCTTGTACTCTGTGTCTCTACAGCGCCTGGCACGAGGGGCTCTGATCTCGGCTGGGTCTCCAGGTGCTATAATAATAATTCATAGAGTTTAATGCCGGTAAGGATCTAATCTGACCTCCTGCACAATGAACAGGTCACAGAGTTACACTGAGTTACTCCAGTATTGAGATAATAATAATGTGGGGATGAGGAAGGTCTGGTGCTTTAGCCACTAGATGTGAGCTCATTTCCTGGCTCCACCAGAGACCTGACCTTGGGCAAGTGACTTAGGCTTGGATTTTGGAAGGAGACCAACAGAGTCAGGTGCCCGAATCCCATTGAAACTGCAATATGCGTTGAGTTCCTGGCTCCTGTGGAAACCCCCTCCCTGACTGCTCGGTGCCTCAGTTCCCCAGAGCAGATCTAGTCCCTGACGACCTAAGAGGCCTCTCCATTCTCCAGGAGATACTGTGCTGAATATCACAAGAATGGAGCCGGCACTCAGTTGCTGCTTATCAGGGTAGGTGCATTGACTTTGATGGAGCCACACAGGTTTACACCAAGACCCAGAATATTAAGAGATTCTAATTTATTTTGGCTGAAGAAGAAACAGTGATAAGGAGCAACCACTGGGGAAGACGAGGGGCTGATGAGAACCGAACAAGCTCATCTGTTGCTTCTCCATTTGCCTTTGTCTACAGGGGTGAGCTGCCAAATTAAAGTGGATCAGAGTCCTCCATCTCTGACCAGATCCGAAGGGGAGATCTCCATTCTGACCTGCAGCTACTCAGGAACAGTGTCCTACGTACATTGGTACAGACAGTTTCCTGGGGAAAGTCCTGCCTTGCTGCTGAGCCTGTATCAGGATGGGAATGTTACCCAGGGGCCAAATTTCATAGCTGAGCTCTTGAAAAGGGAGAGACGGAGCCATCTACACATCGACAGTTCACAGCTCACCGACTCAGCCGGCTATTTCTGCGCTGTGGAGACACAGTGAAACAAAGTAGCCACCCTCCTGTACAAAAACTGTAACTGCTGGGGGGCAGTGTTGTGCCTTGAAAGGAGTGTATTGGAGATGAAGGTAATTGCATAGGTCTCTGCAGTGAGTCTGTATTTTGTCTGGGAGGGAAGGGCCTTGCTGCTGATAGGGCGCGAACAGAGGTGTCTTGCCTCTCAAGCAGGAGAAATGCAAGTAGATTAAGAAAGCTCCAGGACAGGACGGAGAAGCCTGCAGGTGATAAATACACGAGGAGCCAGGAACCCTTCTGTCACGGACTCACAGATCGTGCCCACTCTTGGCCCCGTGCGGTCCGTGGGGGGTGCCCCTTTCAGTGAGACAGCCCTTCTCGGGGGTCCACTCTCTCTTGGGGTCAGGCCCCTCTCGGAGGCCTAGCACACCTGTTTCTCGCCGTGGGCCCCCTCAGGGAGTCCACTCGCTCTGGACCCCCCGGGCCTCCACCCCCAAAGGGGTTGATGCCACCCTGTTCTCTAGACCGGAGTGACTCTCAGCCAGCATAAAACAGGAGGGTTTATTGAGAGTTGAACACAGCACAGGAAACTCTCAGGGCCTCAGGCCTGGCCTCCCTCAGCCCAGCACACCCCAGTCTCTCTGCATCCAGGTGGGCTCTGCCTGCTCCCCCTCTCCAGCCCAGAGCCCCCCTGCTCCCAGCTGGGCATCTGAGATCACTGGCCCCAGGCCCCGCCTCTGTCCATTGTCTTCTCTCCAGGTAAACAGGGTCGTAAACTGGGGCCTCCTCTCCTCGCTTCTGTCCTCTGGCTGGAACCAGCTGGTTAGGTCACTGGGTCCTCACTCTGCAGCCTATTGTCTGCCCACTGGCCAGAACCGGCTGTGTCTCCTCAGCTGGGCCTCCGGGTCACCTGGTCACCAGGTCACCGGTCGCTGGGGTATCCATCCTCCCGGCCATCGGCTGGGTCCTCAAGTCCTCTCTCCGGTCCTCTGCAAAACACACTCCCTCTCCCCTCACCTTGTTAAACCAGTAATACCCAGGGAAACTGAGTCCCACTCCCTGCACATGCAAACCATTGAAACTCCACAGAAAACAAGAAAACCCCCCACTTCGTCACACCTTCTAGGTCACGGGTCACAGAAATGAGGGGCAGCGCAAGGAAGAGTGTCCTGGGGCCCTACTAGTGATCCTGGTCATTTGTCTTTACTGTAAGTCCCTCGGCTGTTTAAACCCCTTGATAATAACGGGAGCCAAGATTCTCAGGCGTGACGAGTGAGTCTGGGTGCCTCGGTTTCATAGATTTTAAGGCAGAAGGGAACATTGTGATCATTTAGTCTGACGCCCTGCGCCCCAGGCAACTTCCCCAGTGATTCCTGGATTGGGCCCATGCTCTGTGTCGAGATGGAGAAAGACATCCAGTCTTGATGTCTCCAGGCTGGAGAATCCACCCACTTCCAGGCTGGAGAATCCACCCACTTCCTTACGTAAGTTGCTCCAATGGCTAATCACCATTACAGAGGCGGCACCTTATTTCTACCTTGAATTTCTCTAGCTTCAGCCCCCTCCATCGGCTCTTGTCATGCCTTTGTCTGCTATATTAAAGAGCCAGTTACTCAGAAATCTCCTTCCCACCTAGATGCAGAGAGACTGGGATAAAGTTACCTTTTAAGAATTATTACAAGAATGGCTTAAATCATTCTTGCAGTCACACGCTAGAGCATTGCCCAATAACTGATGTTCCCAAGCTGAAATCAGAAGTCACTAGTATTTGTATTACCCCAGTGCCCAGGAGCCCGAGTCATGAACCAGGACCCCACTGAGCAAGGCGCTGCCCAAACACGGGACAGGAGATCCCCTTTCCCAGAGACCTTACAGGCTAATTAGCCTAGACTACAGATCACACTGAAATCCCATGCGCACGTCATTCTTGGCATCACAGTCTTAAAGTCACCTCAAATCATTCCTGTCGCTCTTTTCTGGCTGGCTGGGGACACAGCCTCTGATAATCAGACTCTTTGCGGTATCTCACATTGGGCACCCAAGAATCACGAGTCACTTTTGTAAATCTTAACCCAGGGGAGGCGATGAATGCCAGAATAATGTGAAAATGATGCGTTCTTCTGTTCTCCTGGGATTCAGGGATGATGGAGGGACCTGATTCATTGATCATTCTGTTTATAAATATAAATTCCCTTTCCCACTAGGTGT
Source organism: Emys orbicularis (assembly GCF_028017835.1). Lineage (NCBI taxonomy): Eukaryota > Metazoa > Chordata > Testudines > Emydidae > Emys > Emys orbicularis. Next base: position 55,671,856 of record NC_088694.1, on the reverse strand, counting down.
AAATTGCCAGGTTAATGTGGCGCAGAGCCCGCTGTCCCTGAGCGGCTCTGAAGGACAGGACTCCAGCCTGACCTGCAGTTACTCCGGCATGGTGAGAAATGTGCAGTGATACCGCCAGGCCCCAGGGGAAAGCCCTGCCCTCCTTGGGGTTTTGTACAAGGACAAGCGTCCCACGTGGGGATTGAATCTCAGAGCTGAGCTCCATACCACAGAGAAGCACAGCTACCTGAACATCACCGAGGTGCAGCTGCAAGACGCAGCCAGGGCTGGTGCAAGGAAGTTTCGTGCCCTAGGTGAAACTTCCACCTTGCGCCCCCACCCAGCCCTGCGGCAGCTCCCCGCCCCCCCCTCCGCCCTGAGGCCCCCCCCCCCCGCATCAGCTCCCCCGCCCTGCCCTGAGGCGCCCCCTTGGGCAGCTCCCCGGGGAGCTGTGCGGCAGCTCCCCACCCCAGCTCACCTCTGCTCCGCCTCCTCCCCGAGCACGCTGCCCCCGCTCTAATTCTCCTCCCCTCCCAGGCTTGCGGCGCCAAACAGCTGATTGGCGCGGCAAGCCTGGAAGGCGGGAGAAGTGGAGCGGCGACTGCGCGCTCAGGGAGGGGGCGTAGCAGAGAATGCTGTAAAAAAAAATTGGGGGCACCACTTTTTGGCGCCCCCAAATCTTGCCGCCCTAGGCAACCGCCTAGTTTGCCTTAATGGTAGCACCGGCCCTAGACGCAGCCACCTACTTCTGTGCAGTGGAGGCACAGTGGCACAAAGGGCACCCCAGCCTGTGCAAAAACTGTAGGCTGGTATTGTCAAAGGTGCCTAAGAGTTGTGCACCTAACTCCTTGGGGTCCTTTGAAAATCCCAGCAGACGGATCAAAGAGTACAATTTCCAAAAGTGCCTAAGTGGGTTAGAAAGGGCTTTTCAGAAAGGGCTTAGGGGCATGTTTGTAAAAGTATTTAGTTGCCTAAAGATGGAGATAGGTGCCTAGTGGGATTTTCAAAAGTGGTTAGGTGACTAAGTCCTGTTAATAAAGTTCCTACATGCTTTTGAAAATCCCGCTCAATGCTGATCTGCTTCTTTAGGGGCTTAAATACCTTTAAAACCTGTCCCTTAGCAACCTGAGCCTCTGATAGTCAATGGGATTTAGGATCCTAAATGACGTAGGTACTTTTGAAAATGTTACCCTAAGTGCAGAAGCAGTGGATAGATTGCACCCTGGGCTTTCCTCTGATCTCAGGAAGATCAGGAAGTAAAGTTTTGCAGATCTTGGTCTGAAGCCTTGAAATTCCGGGGTGGGGTGGTGGTGGTGGTGGGGAATTGATCTTCGGAACCTCGCTGCCCAGTTTTTCTGCCGAGCCACAGTGCATAGCTGTTCTCCCTGCTGGTAGTGACGTATGCTGTGAGCGCGGGTGGCACTAGGGAAACCAGATGCTGAGTGTAATAGCATTTATTTTAACCACTGGAATAAATTGCCTATGGAGGTTGTGGAATCTCCATCATTGAAGATTTTTAAGAGCAGGTTAGACAAACACCTGTCAGGGATGGTCTAGATGGTGCTTGGTCCTGCTATGAGTGCAGGGGACTGGACTAGATGACCTCTCACTGTTCCTCCAGTCCTATGATTCTATTCTATCTCTGGGGTTGTCCCCTATTATTCATGATAAGGAAAAATCATCAGCTCTAAGTAACGGTGCAAGTTTCCATTGGAGCTATGTCTGATTTCCACCAGCTGGGGACCTGGCCCATTGACCTATCAATGGAGCTATGGCCGATTGACACCAGCTCGGAGGTGGTTCGTAATCAGTAACATGAGATGATCCTTGGTTTCTGTAACATCTTGGATTTATTTTCTCCTTCGTACCCAGGGGGGAGCTGCCAAGTGGAGGTGCATCAGGACACGTCGGTGGTCACTTTGGAAGGGCAGAGCAGCAGGATCTCCTGCCGATACCAGGCTCTGGTCCTGTCCAGTTTGCATTGGTTCAGACAGCCCCCAGGGCAGAGCCCTGCCTTCCTCCTGATGCTGTATCAGGATGAGAACACCGCACAGGGCGGGAATTTCACAGCACAGCTCTTTCCAGACAAGAAGCTGAGCTACCTGCATATCAGCAACTCCACGCTCGGAGATGCAGCCAGCTCCTTCTGTGCAGTGGAGACACAGTGACACAGGGCGGTTCCCAGGCGATGCAAAAGCTCTGCAGCTGGGCTCTAGCCACATTTATTAACAAGGGGGCTTGCAAACTTAGCAGCTGCTTCTCTACAGCCTCACCTGGATGTTGCCCTTCGTACTAGATGCCTGTGCTATGCTATGCAGGGGATCAGACCAGATGATCATAATGGTCCTCAAAAGTATATTTATTAGGGAATGCGGGAAAAAGCTCCCCATTTCACTAAACTCTCCTGTGATAAGGAGAAAGACATTCACAGTCGTAGCCACCCCTACTTTCCCCTGAAATAAAAGCAAACGAACACAACCTCCTCCAAGCAGAGCTGTGTGTGACCCGAAACAGGAGAAGATGTAGAAACTTCCTGAAGTCCCATGAAGAATTTGTGATGTGGAGTAGCAAGGAACTGAACCTGAGCTTCCAGTGCAAAGCTGTGGCACAAGAGGGCTCATGTGGTCCTTGGATGTATGAACAGGGGAGTAGTGAGTAGAAGTAGAGGCGATTTTACCTCTGTATACGGCATTGCTGACACCAATGCTGGAATACAGTGGCCACTTCTGATATCCACATTTTAAAAGGATGTTGAAAAATTTGAGAAGGTGCCACAAGAGCCACAAAAATTATTCAAAAGCTGGAGAAAATGCCAAACAGTGTGAGACTTAAAGACTCAATCAGTTTAATCAAACAGATCAAGCGATGATTTGTTTATGGAGTATAAGAACCTTCCTGGGTAGAACAATCCTGGTTATAAATGGGCTGTTTAATGTAGTGGAGAAAGGCACAACAGGAACCAATATGTCTGGAAGCTGAAGCCAGCCAAATGCAAATTAAGCATAAAACCCCCCCAAAACATTGAGGATGATTAACCACTGGCACAAACTACCAAGGGAAGTGGCAAATTCTCTATCTCTTGATGCCTTCAACCCAAGATTGGCTGCCTTTCTTTGAAAGGGTTAGTAGCCTAATGCAGGGGTTCTCAAACTTGGTCTGTGGCTTGTTCAGGGTAAGCCCCTGGTGGGCCGTGAGACGCTTTGTTTACCTGACCATCCGCAGGCACGGCCACTTGCAACTCCCAGTGGCCACGGTTCACCGTTCCCGGTGAATGGGAGCTGTGGGAAGTGGTGGCCTGGCCTGCACTGCTTCCAGCAGCTCCCATTAGCCAGGAACAGCGAACCGCGGCTAGTGAAAGCTGTGAGCGGCCAAACCTGTGGACGCTCAGGTAAAGTGTCTCGCAGCCCACCAGGGACTTACCCTGAACAAGCCACAGATCAGGGTTGAGAACACCTGGCCTAATGGATTGAGAGAAGATGTAGACATGGTATAATCTGGATTTTAGTCAGGTCTTTGAGACAATCCCACATGTTTTTCTTATAAGCAAACTAGGGAAACCTCATCTACATGAAACTACTATAAAGTGGGTGCAAAACTGGTTGAAAGACTATATTCAAAGAGTAGTCATCAACGGTTTTCTGTCAGACTGGGAGGGCGTATCTAGTGGGGTCCCATGGGGGTCAGTCCTGGATCCAGTCATATTCAATATTTTATTAATGACGTGGATAACGGATTGGAGCATGTGCTTATAAAATTTGCAGATGATGCCAAGCTGAAAGAGTTTGTAAGCGCTTTGGAGGACAGGCTTAAAATTCAAAATGACTGTGACAAATTAGAGATTGGTCTGAAATCAACAAGCTGAAAGTCAATAAAGGAAGTGCAAAATACTTCATTTAGGAAGGAAAATAATTGAATGCACAGCTACAAAATGGGGAATATCTACCTAGGCGGCTGTAGTGCTGAAAAAGATCTGGGGCTTATTGGGGATCACAAGTTGAATATCAGCCAATAATGTGATGCAGTTATGAAAAAGGCTAATACAGTTCTGGGGTGCATTAACAGAGTGTTGTATGGAAGAGCTGGAAAGTGATTCCTGCTGTACTCAGCACTGGTGATGCCTCCGCTGGAGTACTATGTCCAGTTCCGGGTGCTGCACTGTTAGAAAGCTGAGGACGAATTGGAGAGAGTCCAGAGAAGAGCAACAAAACTGATAAGATTTAGAAAACCCGACCTATGAGGAAAAACGAATAAACTGGGTCTGGTTCGTCTTAAGACAAGAAGACTTGGGGGCGGTGGGGGTGGGGGGGAACGGACTTGATAACAGTCTTCAAATATGTGGGGCTGTTACAAAGAGGACGGTGATCATTGTTGTCCATGTCCACTGATGGTAGGACAAGAAGCAATGGGCTAAATCTGCAGGCAGGGAGATTGAGATTAGATAGTCGGGAAAACTCTCGAACTCTCAGGGTAGTTAAGGGCTGGACTAAGCTTCCCAGGGAAGTTGGGGAATCCCCATCAATGGAGGTTTATAGGACCAGGTGGACAGATACCAGTCAGGGATGATCTAGGTTGGTCCTGCCTCAGCACAGGGGGAGGGACTAGATGAATTCCAGCCCCACATTTCTGTGATCCTTTGAAGATACTTTAGGCAAACACAAGTTTTGGGCTCAATACATGGGTAGCTGGATGAAATGTAATGGCTTGTGATATAGCAATACAGGAGGCCAGACTAAAGGACTCTTGTAGACTTCTAAGAATAAAAATCAATTGGACAGTATTAATGGAACTTGTGCTCCCGAATCCCCTAAGTACTTTGGAGAAATCTCTCCCTACATCTTTAGATTGATAATTGAGAGGAGTCATTTCTTCATGGAGGCTGCCTAGGAGATTTGGACACTCGGGTCAATGGGAGTTGGGCACCTGACTCCCCTTTGAAAAGAACTGAATATTTCTGCACTCGCTTATACACTTGGCCACACGGGGGCAGCTTTCACAGGGTGAAGGGCACTACGGAAAGGAGTTCTAGACAGTGGCACACGGCTGAGATGGGAGAGAAGGGGCTGGTCTCTCATTGGCTGGGCACACGGGGGGTGGGGAGAAGAACGTGCCCGATCCCTCCAGCAGAGGAGACCCCAACACACGGGCCAGCCCCAGGGGAGAACCCAGCAGGGTCCCCGCGCCCTGGGCTGTCAGGGAGCGCAGGGATGGGGAGGCCGCGGGGGCTGTCCTGGGTGATCCAGCTAATGCACGTGTGGGGTAAGGGCTGGGGAGACAGACCCGCTGGTTACTGGCAGGGAGCTGGGGCTGGATTTCATTGACTGTGTGGTGGGGAAGAAGGGAGTGAAATGGGGAGATCGGTCGGTCTCTCCCCCCACAGCCTCTCTTCCCACCCTGTCCCGCGGTTCCCGGGGGCAGGTGGCTCGGGGCAGTGTCTGACTCGGTTCCCCCTTGTCTCTGTTATTCCCAGTGGCCAGCGGGCAGCTCTCTGTGGAGCAGAGCCCGCAATGGCGGGGTGTCTCCGAGGGGCAGAATGGCACCGTGACCTGCACTTACTCCAGCGCTATCACCCGTTTACACTGGTACCGGCAGGCTCCCGGGGAGCGGCCCCTTTTCCTGCTGATGCTGTTCGGCAAGGGGAGCGAGACACAAGAACCGAATTTCACTGCGGATCACGATCCGGAGCAGAAGCGGAGCTCCCTGCACATCCGCGGCTGCCAGCTGGGGGACCCCGCCCGCTACCTCTGCGCCGTGGAGACACCGTGACACAGGGCGCAGCGCAGCCTGTCCAATAACTCTGGGGGTGACCCGGGAGGGGCTGCGGGGCGCTGGGGGCGCGCGGGGCGGGGTGGGACAGAGCCCCTTGGGCAGACGGGGACAGACGTTTATAGCCCTGCTGGGGGAGGGGCGCTTCCCACAGGGGGCCTCCCCTCACACCTCTCTCCAGGACCGTCTCTCCTTTAACGAGCGCCCTGCCCTATTTAAATAGTGCTCTGCCTGCTTCACCACCACAACTGGGGGTCGGGGGGGGGGGCAGCCCTTCTAATTAACCCCCATTACACCCAGCAGGGGTCACTAATGAGCCCTTATGTTGCCTGCTCATCAGTGAGCTGGTAGCCGAAGCTAGCTTGCTGCAAAGGGCCGCCCAATCCCTGCTGAAACTTTCTTATTATTGCTCAGTTGGGTCTGATGGTGCTAGGCGCTGTACAAAGAAGCGACTCGTGCAAGGTCACTTAGGAGGCCAGAGCCAAGATTGTCAGAGCATTTTATAGGAATTAGGTGCTTAACTCCCATAGGCACCTTGGAAAAAAATCCAACCCTAATCTCCCTGGGTTTCAGTTCCCCATCTGTATAATGGAGGTGGCTAATAATATTTTCTCTGTCTTTTCTATTTAGATTGTAAGTTTCTTAGAGCAGGGACTGTCTCTATATATCCGTGCATTGCCCAGCAAAATAAGGCTCTGATCTCAATTGGGTTTCTAGGTGCTACTATAATATCAAAAGTTAATAAATGGTACCAACAGCAGCTCTGAATCCAAAGGCCAGCAAGTAGAAATAAGGCAAACATTTTTAACAGTGTGGGTAGTTAACCATAGGAACAACCTGCCTGGGGTGTGAGGGATTCTCCATCCCTTGAAGTCTTTGGATCGGATTCGGATGGGACACCTGATAATTCATGGGATGGTGAGGGGGACTCAGCACTGACCTCAGTGCCCCAGCAGGCTGCTAGGGGGCGCTGTGCTGCAGGCAGCAGGGTGGGGGCTCTTTATGGGGCTCTCTTCCCTGAGAGCTAGTGCTGAGCCCGATGTGACACTAGGGGGCGCTGTTCTGCAGGGAGCAGGTTGAGGAGCTCAGGCGGGAGGGCCCCGTTTTAGCCAGGTCTGATTGCAATCTGCCGGTGGGGTGGTGCTGTCACTCAATCCGTGGTTAACTCCGCCAGGAGGTTTGGCTCTGCTGCCAGTCTCCAATCAATCAGGAAACACTAATTGCTTGTTTGCAGCAGAGCTGTCACAGACCCGTCGGGTGTCATGTCGAGGGCCACGCAGCAGCCTGAGAGCTAACAAGACTTGTGGTGCAGAAGAAGAGAGAAAGTGTGAGACTGGGGCAGGAGGAAAATCTTTTCATTATGAAGGAAGAAAACCTACTGTGGGCTGTGACCGCTTTGGTATTACTTGGCAAATAGAGACTCTACAATTGGAATCTTCTTAACTCAGAGCCAGACTAGAAGTGAGGGTTGGGGAGTCTTGGTGAACTGGGCAGGGGTTTTCAAAGTGCGGGTTTGGGTACCCAGTTCTCTTAGGCGCCTTTGAAAAAATCTCAGCCTGAAGCTTTGAAAAACCTTGGATGAAGGGGGTGGATCACTTGATGATTCCCTGGTCTGTTCATCCCTCTGGGGCACCTGGCACTGGCCACTGTGGGAAGACAGGATACTGGGCTAAGGCTAGGTCTACACTACAGCGGGGGTCCGACCTAAGATACGCAACTTCAGCTACGTGAATACCGTAGCTGAAGTTGCGTATTTTAGGTCGGCTTACCTAGCGGTGAGGACGCGGGAAAGTCGACCGCTGCCGCGCTGCCGCCGACTCCGCTGCCGCCTCCTGCCGAGGTGGATTTCCGGAGTCGACGGCAGAGCGATCAGGGATCGATTTTACCGCGTCTTCACTAGACGCGGTAAGTCGATCCCCGAAAAACCGATTGCTACCCGCCGGATCGGCGGGTAGTGAAGACAAAGCCTAAATGAACCTTTGGTGTGACCCATTATGCCTGTTCTTATGTAACGGGAAAATATCGCAATGCTGCCCAGTCCTTGGGCCATTCTTGCTATTGGTAAAAAGTTGCAATGGAAATCACTGGGAATGTGAGTAAAACTGATGGTGGGGTTGGAACAGTAATAACATAATAATAATAATAATAATAATAATGAATAATTAATAAATAATAAATATTTACCAATAATTAATCAGCTGCAACAGCCCATGATTTCCACTAGGGGTGGGTGCTGTGCAAATCAAAAATAACTGTCAGTGCCTGATCCAAGATGACGATGAAGATTGTTGTCATCATCAGGATAATCAATGAGGGACGCTCTCCATAAATAAATTCAGGGGCAACATTCTATGACTAACCTCTCCTTCACCCCCTCTTTGTAACAGGCTCCAGCATGGAGATGCTGTAACACAGACCCAGCCGGCAGCGTCAGGCGTGGAGGGTGTTATACCAATAAAAACTAGCAGGATCGTATTAAATGGGACAAGATAAAGATGCCACATTTATTATGATAACAATTTGATTTATGACCAATAACTAATATATTAATCCTTATACACACACATTATACCTAATACCTATACACACACACACACACACATCCATCAGATGTTCTGCAGCTGCTGCATAGTTACCAGTCCTGCTTGAGTCTGTGGCTTGAGTTTGCAGCTTGGGTTCGTAGCTCGTGGCGGCTAACTGGCCAGGAAAGCCGGGCACAAGGACGAGCTGGGTCTCTGTTGGGCATGCACCGATGCCCTTCCATGTTGGCAGCAGAATGTTACCCTCCTCCAAAGTTTTCCATCTCACCCATCCTTTTTGTAGGCTTTAGTTTGAATCCAGAGTCTATAGGTCTTGCTGTGTCACGCTGCCTCTGGGTTTGGTGATTGATCACCCGTCAATTGCAGACATGACTTTCAGCCTTGGACCGGGCTTTGATCTTCCTTCTATTGTACCTTTTCTTTTTAGGGTGGATTCTTCTTACTTTGTTAGGGCTCTTGTCTGCATCTTCAGCCGTTGGTGTTTGAACTCTATTTAATCAGGACAGGCTGGGGCTGGAGGTTGATTCCATCATCCATACATACCTCATTCACACATCTAAACTAAACTAATACGATTACAGCAGGGTTTGCAAAAATGAAGGTTGCAGCAAGCCCTTACACAATGGAGTAAGTGTTTTAAAATGGGGTTTGAATTACAATATGGCAAACAGTGAACAGAAGTTACAATATAGACAAGTATACTGGATGGCAAACAGTGAACAGAAGTTACACGGTAGGCAAGTGTAATAAATGGTGAACAGAAATTACAATACTGAACCAGTGCAAGTCTCAGTGATTTAAGCAGGAATTGGATTGACAGTGAAACTTACAAAGGCAGCTGACTGAACAGCTATGGCTCTTAACAAGCATCTTAACTGTTAATTAGCCAGTTATTGGGGTAACCGGTTTTATGAATGAATATTGTTTCATTCATAAAACTTTACTTATGAAGTTACATTAATAAAGTAAACAATTAAAAACAATTTCATTCATCAGTCCTACAAGGGTGGGTCTGTGACCTTGGACTGCGCTGTAACGCAGACCCAGCCGGCAGCGTCAGGCGTGGAGGGTGGGTCTGTCACCTTGGACTGCACTTACGAAACGGACGCTAGCTATTATTCTTTGTATTGGTACAAACAACATGGAGCGGAAAAGCTTGTTTTCCTACTTTGGGAATATTCTGATGGATTAAAGAAGAATGAGGCTGGGGAGAGATGCTCTGTGGACGTCAAGAAATCCGAAAGCTCCATCAGTTTGAGGATCACGGGTGTGGAGCTGAGGGACTCAGCCACGTATTTCTGTGCTTTCAATAGAGATTAACAGGGAGCCCCGCACAAAAACCCTGAAGTTTTCTCCTTCCCTGAGAAACTGACTCCTACATGCGAAGTTAGAAGGAGAGCACAGACAGAAAAGGGGGGAGGGGTGTTGGGGGAGAGGGAACTGCTGCAGCTGGGTTGAATTATGAATTGAATTGAATTAATGGAGATATCCTATCTCCTAGAACTGGAAGGGACCTTGAAAGGTCATTGAGTCCAGCCCCCTGCCTTCACTAGTAGGACCAAGTACTGATTTTGCCCCAGATCCCTAAGTGGCCCCCTCAGTGGCCCCCTCAAGGATTGAACTCACAACCCTGGGCTTAGCAGGCCTATGCTCAAACCACTGAGCTATCACTCCCCCCCGAGATTCCTGGAGATGAAAACCTCTAACTGACTTCTGGGAATCAGCACCACAGTTGTGCTCAGAAATTCATCACAAAGGGGAGAGCTGGAAGGAGACACAGCAGAATGTGACCCAAGGACTGGAAGGACCTTTATTGGGAGAAGATTTCTGGTAGCCGAGGGTGTGACGTTATCCAATTACAATATAACCATATAAATCATTGTTGCAACCACTGTTATATATTTGCAGCAAATCTTGCACAAAGGTTGCCGAGTGAGGTGTCGATGAAAAGGTTATGATTTGCTGGTTAGGATTATGCTATCTGCATGCATGTATCATTTTTGTATGTGAAGTTATAAGTATTGGAATATCCACCCACTTTATGGGGATTGTCTGCTCCATTCTTTGCAGTTCACCCTAATGGAGTGACCACAGCTATCCCCCACTGGGACACTGGTCACAGCCAGATCTGCCATGTAAGATATCTGCAAAATGTTATAATTTGTCAGATATGATAATCTTGTTTGTATGTTTGTATCATCTTTGTATTATGAGTTATAGCTATGTATGTATGTCTGTATTTCAAACTTGTGCTGTGCTTCTGGGTGAAACCCCCAGACAGTTTGGCATCAGCACTGCCCAGCCTGCTTGATGGCCCATTAAGGACCATCAGCTACACAACTGACCCATTGAGAGAAGGCAGATACACCACGTGACTCAGCAAGGCACGCAGGGACCAGGGCCGGCTCCAGGGTTTTGGCTGCCCCAAGCAGCGATCGCGATCTGCGGCGGCAATTCGGCGGGAGGTCCTTTGCTCCCAGTGGGAGTGAGGGACCGTCCGCCGAATTGCCGCCGAATACCTGGACGTGCCGCCCCTCTCCGCAGCGGCCGCCCCAAGCACCTGCTTGCCAGGCTGGTGCCTGGAGCCGGCCCTGGCAGGGACATGCCTATGGAGAGAACTCTAAGGCTTCCAAGCCATGTGCTGGGCAGCTTGTATTTGAAACAAAGGAAGCACGGGCCGCCTGGCAAGAGACTATAAAAAGCAGCTGCACCTTCTCCATTTTGTCCTGCTTCTTCTCTCCGGAGGAACTTTGCTACAGACTGAAGCTCTGAACAAAGGACTGAAGGACCCATCCAAGCTGTGGATGGACTCCAGAGACTTGACTTAAGCCAGCAATTTATTTAGGGCTACCATACGTCCGGATTTCCCCGGACATGTCCGGCTTTTCGTTCTTTAAATAGCCGTCCGGGGGGGATTTCTAAAAATGTCCGGGATTTCCCCCCAGTCGGCTATTTATAGACCGAAAAGCGGCGGCCAAGCGCCGCTCGGCAGCCAAAGCCCCTTCCCGGCTCCCCCCATCCCCCGCAGCCTTAGCACGCCGCCTGGCCCCGCAGCTGTCCACCCCTCACCCAGCTCACTTCCCCCTCCTCCCCTGCCCTGAACGCTCCGCCCCCCTGCTCCTCCCCCTCCCCTGCTTCCCGCGAATCAGATGTTGGTGGGAAGGCTGAAAACAAGCAGGGGCAGGCGGGCAGCAGCAGGTAAGCTGGGGTGGGGGAGACGCGAGGAGGAGGGCTCCGGGGAGGTGCGGCGCGGCCCAGTTATGCCCTGGCCGCGTGGCTCCCTCCGGCCCCGGCCCCAGCGGCTCCGGCCCGGCTCGGGCCCCAGGGCAGCAGCCTCGGTTCTGGCCGAGCACGCCAGCCCGGCCCCAGCCGAGCACCTCCGGCCCGGCCCCAAGCCCCGCGACCCTGGCTGGAGCTCCGGCCGGAGCGCAGCCCGATTCCTGGGCTCTTGCTAAAGCCGGTCCTGGTCAGGGGACAGGGAGTGGGGGTTGGATGGGTTGGGAGTTTGGGGGGGCTGTCAGGGGGGCAGGGGTGTGGAGAGGGGTTGGGACAGTCAGGGACAGGGAGCGGGGGGGTTAGATGGGTCGGGGGTTCTGGGGGGGCTGTCAGGGGGGCAGGGGTGTGGAGAGGGGTCGAGGCAGGCAGGGAGCAGAGGGGGTTGGATGGGTTGGGAGTTCTGGGGGTCCTGTCAGGGGGCGAGGGTGTGAATATGGGGTGGGGGTGTGGATAAGGGTTGGGGCAGTCAGGGGACAGGTAGGGTCCTAGGGGGGCAGTTAGGGTGGGGAGTTCTCAGGAGGGGGCAGTCAGGGGACAAGAAGCAGGGAGGCTTAGATAGGGGGTGGGGTCCTAGGGGGCAGTTAGTGGCAGGGGTCCCAGGAGGGGGCAGTCAGGGGACAAGGAGCGGGGGGGGTTGGGGGTTCTGAGGGGGGCAGTCAGGGGGTGGGAAGTGGGAGGGAGTGGATGGGGCAGGGGCGGGGCTAGAGTGGGGCTCCACCCCCCCAGTGTCCTCTTTTTTGATTGTGGAAATATGGTAACCCTAGTTTATTCCATCATTCCTACAAACCTGAACCAAGAACTTTGCCATTACTGGATGTAATTGATTTCTTTAACCATTTTAACTCTCCCCTTTCTTTCTTTCTTTCTTTCTTTCTTTCTTTCTTTCTTTCTTTCTTTCTTTCTTTCTTTCTTTCTTTCTTTCTTTCTTTCTTTCTATAAATAAACCTTTAGATTTTAGATTTTTTTTAAATGATACTAAATGATTGGCATCAGAGTGATTTTTGGGTAAGATCTAAGTTATCTATTGACCTCAGTGTGTGTGGCTGGTCCCTTGGGATCAAAAGAACCTATGATTTGATGAGACTGGTTGTAAAGAACTACTCATCTCTGAATCCAGTGTTTTTGGTGGTGATATCAGAACTGGAATGCCTGAGGAAACGGCCTTTATGGTTTATTGTTAGCCAGTGCAGTGAAACAGGAGTTTACTTTTGTGGCTGGTTTGGTATATCTTATAAAAGAATAACCACCAGTTTTGGTTATTCTCCAAATGTAAACAGATGGACATCATACCAAATGGACTGAAGGTATCTGTTAGTCTTTAAGGTGCCACCAGACTCCTTGTTAGTTTTGGGTTGTGTTTGCCCTATTTCCAGGGCCGGCTCCAGGCACCAGCCGACCAAGCACGTGCTTGGGGCGGCACCTTGGAAGGGGCGGCCAATCTTGGGATGGCGGGGGGCGCTTGGGGTTTTTTGTTTTTGTTTTGTTTTTTGGTTCGGTGGGGCAGGAGGTTTTTTGTTTGTTTTTGTTTCAGCGGCGCGGCACTGGGTGGGGCTGGCGCGGTGCTCGGGGAGGTGGGGGCTTCGGTGGCGCGGCGCTGGGGGAGGGGGCGGGGGTTGGTGTGGCGCGGTGCTCAGGGGGGGGAGGTGGGGCTTTGGGCGGCGCGGCCCGGCCCGGTGCTCGGTGGGGGAGCCAGGGGTTTCGGCGGCCTGGCGCAGCACTTGTGTGTGGGGGGAGATGGGGGTTTTGGCGGCCCGGCGCGGCACTCGGGGGGGGGAGATGGGGGTTTCAGCGGCCCGGCGCTCGGGGGGGGGAGATGGGGGTTTTGGCAGCACGGCGCGGCGCTCGGGGGGGCCGGGGGTTTTGGCGGCGCGGTGCTCAGGGGGGGCGGGGGTTTTGGCAGCATGGCGCTGGGGGGGGCAGGGGTTTCGGCGGCTTGGGGGGGGGTGTTACGGCGGGGTGGGGCTCTTTTTTTTTTGCCTGGGGCGGCAAAAAAGTTAGAGCCGGCCCTGCCTATTTCTCAGCAGTTTGTCCTGAATTTGGCATCCTCAGTTGTGACCCACAAAGGCATGGTTACATAGGGTCTTTAATCTAGCAGAGCAAGTCAGAATGAGATCCAGTGTCGGGAAACTGAACAAACTCAGGCTAGAAATAAGGCAGAAAATTTCCAGAGTGAATGTTTCAGTTACCCATTGCATCAACTTATCTAACGAGGTGGTGGGTTCTTCATCACTTGGATGGTTCAAACCCAGACTGGATTTCTCTTTCTAAAGGACATAATATAGCTCAGGCGTAGGGCGCACTGGCTGAAAGTCTTGGGCCTGTGCAATACAGGATTGCAGATCACATGATCATAATGGTCCTTTCTGGCCTTACAAATCCATGAACCTGCTGAATAAATCCCTGGTTGTGAAGGCTGGAATTGTCACAGGCTCCTCACGGTGTTAGACACCCACATTCTATTGACACTCAAGGGGGATTTAAGTGCCTAAATCCCAATGGATCCTTTGAAAATCACAGATGAAATTGTGCAGTTGATCAGCAAAAAGGCCTGTGCACCACTTAAATCTTAGTTCAACCCTCAGTGCATAATTTAATTTGCGCTGGCCCCTCTGAACAGGGGCAAACATCACTGTATCAAAAGAGGTGTTTAGGCAGAACTGAAAAAAGTACCTCCCAGAGTTATACTGATACTGGAATTTTCAAAGGATGATCAAATCCCATTGAAATTAAAAGGGATTTGGGCACCTAACTCTCTTAGTCTGCTTTGGAAATCCCATCCTGACTGGCCAAACACCATTAATTTTAGGTATTAATTAACCTGCCTACCCTTAGGCAGTCTTCACTGTTACAGCCTGCATTTTCAAGTCACAAGCAATTATAAGATGGATTGAAAGTAGAAGGGTACCCATAACCCAAAAACAAAAGTGAAATAATAGAACTGTTTCAAGACCCAGTGTGTTTATTTGTACAGAAAATTTAATAAAAGTGTGACCTGTCCTTGTGTGGAAGGAAATAGCAGGTTTGTGTTCAAGTGCTGCCACCTAATGGCCGTTTCATTCAGTGCTCACATCTACAGAAAGATGGTATTCAATTGTCCTGAAGTTTTCCACCACTGTTCTACTAGACTGATGTCAAACATCAGCATAAATCCTCATGTCATCCGGGACATTTGACCTGTAAATTAGACACATAATCTAGTATACTCTGGACACAACCCACCCATTCCCCACTCACCCACACAAAATTCACTCATACAATCAAACTTACACACATAAAATTTACTCCCACGTACTCACACAGTCATTCACAAACACCCACATCCCAGCCTCCACATAATTCACCATCCCGGCCTGAAGAGATTCTATCTCTGCTGGGGCTGCTGGAATAGTCCCTGTGGATCTGCTCTAAGCTAGGTGTCTGTGCTGGGGTTGCAGAGCTATGAGAAGGCAGTTTGGTTAGGTGCTTAGCAAGCAGAGGCAGAGATGAGACAGGCAGCCAGTGTATCTCAGTGCCTTGAATGTCTCAGGCGTCAAAAAATTAACACCACTCAACGGAGAGCCATGAGGCTGAAATTCCCCTTGGGTCTTTCTTCACTTCTACTGTAAGTTTCTGCTCAGAATACTCCGGCCTCTTCCAACCCAGCTGCTTCGCTTGTGGGTCATTGAACCAGAAATGGCTGAAGCAGCATTTGATTCGGGGTTTAGGATGATTAAGAGTTACTGCACACATAAAGAGAGAGGGGGCTGCCAACTGGATGTGTCACTGTTCTATTTCAGTATTTGTAGTGATTTGGAGCATTCGTTAGCATTGCTTACCTCCTTTTTTCAAGACTTCAGAAGAGCATCAAGATAGATAGATAGATAGATATGGAAACTGCATTTTACAACAGATTGATGTATGGCTAGATGATGAAGAGGGACGGACAGATAGATATGGAGAGATAGGAGAATTAAGAAATTAGAGTCAACAGAAGAAAGAAAGGTAAATAGATACAAAGATAGACAGGGAGAGAGACATAAGAACATAAGAACGGTCATACTGGGTCAGACCAAAGGTCCATCTAGCCCAGTATCCTGTCTACCGACAGTGGCCAATGCCAGGTGCTTCAGAGGGAATGAACAGAACAGGCAATCACCAAGTGATCCATCCCCTGTTGCCCATTCCCAGCTTCTGGCAGACAGACAGACATGAGGTTAAACAGGTGCTGTAACACTCTGATATACGTCGTTCTAATGCTGTCATTTTATTTCCCTGCAGTCTCCTGCTGTGAGGCCCAGTTGGTTCCGAGACCCGAGTCACTGGTTGTTCAGGAAGGAGACATCTCCACCGTGACCTGTGCTTACACCGGTGCTTACCAAACCTACCAGTGGTACCAGCAGCTCCCCCCGGAGAGGGCTGGGCCCTCAGTGACTGTCAATGCTAGGGAGAAAGTCACTGATGGGCAGTTCATGGGCGAGCACCTGGAGGATTTGAAAAGCAGCTTTCGGCCCAGCTCGGAGTCCCAGCTGGGGGACTCAGACCCCTGCTTCTGTGGGGTGGAGGCACAGCGACCCAAGCTGGGCTCCGTGTAAAAAACCCCCATCCTCTGCAAAGCAGCTTGGTGGGGGAGATACAGGCACAGAGGTCCCCAGCTGGTGTGAATGCATCATAGCTCAGCTGGAGTCAATGGGACAGATCCCCAGCTGGTGTATATAGACACAGAGAAAGTCCCTGCCCCCAAGATCTCACAAGCCATATGGGCAGGAGAGAGACAGGCAGAAAGTGAAAAGAGAGTCACAGGGAGGGGGAGGGGGTTTCCCAAGGTCACACAGCCGGGGATAGAACCTAGCAGCCCTGAACCCCACTCCAGCCAGCTATCCACCAGACCACACTGCTTATCAAATACACTGACTTTATTGCCATCACTGTGGGTTTACACCGACGTAACCAGCTGTAGGGCCGAGAGTCCCTAGTGCTGTTCTTTGCTACTTAACACTCCTTAAAACATATGGCCACAAAAATGAAAAATAACAGGTTAATCCTGGAGGAATTTTACAGGGAGAAGTCCCTTCTCTGGACCACATGGCATCATCCAGCGTTTGCAGCAATGGAAAAATCCACCGGCAGCCAAGGGGAAAACGTTCCCAGCTTTTGGAACGAGCAGGTCACTTGGGAAAGAGATGATGGGTAAGTTTTCTACTGGCCCTGGGTCTCTCTGCAGTTCGGGCTGTTGTCCTCCAGAGGGCGCTGCAGCACAGGCAGCATTGCTCTCTATAGACAGGGCGCACCGGTTTATTCCCATGGTCTAGTTCTCCTGCCAGCCCCCTCATTCGTGGTGAGGCCTGTGGGGGGCTCAGCCAGGGGCGCTGGAACAATGTGCACAGTGGGGTGCTGGGAACCATTGAACCAAACTGTAAACCTGGATAAGATGGAAACCACGTCAAGCCAGGGGGTGCGGCAGCCCCCCCTCTCCCCAGCACCCTGAGTTCCAGCACCTGTGGGCTCAGCTGCAGGGCAGGTATTGAGGGGAGGGGAGAGGAGGTTCATACTTGGCCGCAGGAGTCACTCACACCTCCAGCTGTGGCATCATTGCCTGATTTCTAATCTTCACCATTCAGACAGCGGCTCTCTCTCCTCCCTCAGCCCAGGGCTGCACGGGGAGGACAAGAGCTGCTGCCTGCGTGACTCTCTCCCAGGCTGGCTGGAGAGAAAAGCGGCAGTGCCCTGCAGAAGAGCCGAGACGCTGAGGCGATGGCCACGGTCCGGGACTCAGCCATTGTGCTGATTTTGCTTTTCAGTGAGTAAGATTCCAAATCCCATTCCTGAAAGATTCTCCACGTGCCTCCCCCTTCATTACTGGCGCTGAGAGATTAAACAGACCTTCCTCCTCCTCCTTCCTCCTCTGCAAGAAGGGATGCTCTCAGGCAGGGATTTAGGTGCTCAAATCCCACTGGAATTGAATTTCAATGGAATCTGGGAGTCTAAATAAAGAGGAGGGTGATCTGTTCTCTATGGCCACAGAGGGCGGGAGAAGAAGTAAGTGGCTTAGTTTGCAGGAAGGGAAAGTGAGATTAGATGTTAGGAAAAACTTTCTAACTATAAAGAGAGTTAAGCTCTGGACACGTTAAGTAGGGAGGATGTGGAACCCCCATCGTTGGAGGGTTTGAAGATCAGATTAGACAAACACCCATCAGGGATGGTCTCATGGCCTCAGCCCGGGGGGGGGGGGGGGGGGCTCTACACGACCTCTTGAGGTCAGCCCGACATTTCCATGATTCCATTAAATCCCTTCAGCGCCTTTAAAAATCCCAGAACCAAGAACTCCCCTCAGTGACAGCATCCTCTGACTAACCTCTCTTTCCCCCTCTCCTTGTGCCAGGCTCCAGCATGGAAGATGCTGTAACTCAGACCCAGCCTTCAGTGTCAGGGGTGGAGCATGAGTCTGTAACCCTGGACTGCACTTATGAAACTGTGGCTAGCAGTTATATTTTTTATTGGTACAAACAGCCCCCTGGGGAAAGCCTTATTTTCCTTTCTTGGCAACATTCTGGAGGAGAAAAGAGGAATGAGGCAGGGGAGAGATTTTTTTTCAGTTTGGAGAAATCCAAAAGCTCCATCAGTTTGAGGATCACAGCTCTGGAGTTGGGGGACGCGGCCATATACTTCTGCGCTTTCAGTAGAGATACACACAGTGTTGAAATTCATAGGGAGCCCTGAACAAAAACCTGACACCTCCCCGCTACTGTAAGAAACTGACTCCTGCAGGTGAAGTTAGGAGGCGAGCACATGCAGGCAAGGGATGGGGGTGGGGTAGAGGGCTATGAAGTGGGGTGAGACCTGCCACAGCTGGCTTCCTGGAGATGAAAACCTCTTCCTGATTTCTGGGGAAAGGCGGCACCACAATGGTACTCAGAAATTCGCCGCAAAGAGGAGATGGAATAAGACAAAGGCAGAATAAGATCCCATGGCTGGAAGTCGGAGTGAGACAAATTTAGACTAGAAAGAAAGTGCACATTTTTAACAGTGAGGGTAATTAAACACTGACACAACTGACCCAGGGAGATGGTGGATTCTCCATCATTTGAAATCTTTAAATCATGACTGGGTGTCTCTCCTCTATGTCAACCACAAGCTATGGGCTGGGTGCAGGAATCCCTGAGGATCATTATCTGGCCTGTGTTCATGCAGGAGGTCAGACTAGATCAGTGGCTCTCAAACTTTTTGACTGGTGACCCCTTTCACATAGCAAGTCTCTGAGTGCGACCCTCCCTTATAAATTAAAAACACTTTTTTATATATTTAACACCATTATAAATGCTGGAGGCAAAGCGGGGTTTGGGGTGGAGGTTGACAGCTCGCGACCCCCCATGTAATAACCTCGCGACCCCATGAGGGGTCCTGACCCCCAGTTTGAGAACCCCTGGACTAGATGATCACAAAGGTCTCTTCTCACTTTAGGATCTATCCATCAATCAATCTATTAATATCTCACTGGGGGCTGGCGAAGTCTGGGATGGGTTCCTTGTGGAGTTAGGGACCCCGAGTCTATTCAAAACCAATGAGTGCTGAGCATCTAAGTCCCCTAGGCTCCTTCGGAAATCCCAGCTGAAATTCCATCGTGGGTTGACACTTAACACAAGGGACACTTAACCCTCACTTCTGCCTTCAATTTATGGACTTAATTGGGACCTGGGGCTGGCACTGGCCCCTCTGCATAGGGACAAACATCACCGTATGGGCAGAAGAGCTCAGTCATTCCTGGAAAGAGAGCTCTCCGATTTATACTGAGGCTGGCATTCTCAAAAAGGCCTAGAGGATTTAGAGGATCAACTTCCATTGAAATTCAATAGGATTTGAGCATCTAATTCCCTTAGGCTGGTTTCAAACTCTCAGCCTGTGTTTTCAAGTCACAAGGAACTATAAACTGCATTGAAAGTAGACGGTTCCCCTTTACCTAAAACCGAGAGCGAACTAGCAGAGCTGCCTCAGGCCCTGCTGGGTTGATCTGAAAAGAAAATGTAATAAAAATGTGGCAAACCCTGGGCTGAAAACAAACAACAGGCTTGTGATCATGTGCTGCCATCTGGTGGCCATGGCGTTTCACTTTGACAGCTGCAGGCATTAATGAAAAATTGCGCATGAGTTTTCCACCATTATTTTACTCTACTATTATCAAATATAAAGGCACATCCTCAATTCAGCCTGGGCATTGAAATTTTGTTTAGACATACAACTACTTATGTATTTTGCATACATACAGACACACACATCACTCTCTCTCTCTCTCACACACACACACAAATTCATACATATGTGAACTCACAGTTCACACACACACAAAGTCACTCACACCCAGAATCACATATATACCAAAGTGGTGCTTACATACATCAAACACCTACATAGTCACTCACACACACCTCAAATTCTCTCACTCACACATTCACAGTGACACTCTCACACACACAAGCGAGCACAAATACCAAACTCACTCACATGCAGATCAAACACAAATGCACACTCTCGGGGTATGTCTACACTACGGGATTACTCCGAATTTACAGAATTCGATTTTTGGAAACCGATTGTATAAAGTCGAGTGCCTGCAGCCACACTAAGCACATTAATTCGGCGGTGTGCGTCCATGTACCGGGGCTAGCGTCGATTTCCGGAGCGTTGCACTGTGGGTAGCTATCCCATAGCTATCCCATAGTTCCCGCAGTCTCCCCCACCCATTGAAATTCTGGGTTGAGATCCCAATGCCTGATGGGGCCAAAAACATTGTCACGGGTGGTTCTGGGTACATCCCCCTCCCCCCCCCCCGTGAAAGCAACGGCAGACAACCGTTTCGCGCCTTTTTTCCTGGGTGAATACTGCAGACACCATATCATGGCAAGCATGGAGCCCGCTCAGCTCAAGACAGCAGTCATGAACATTGTAAACACCTCACGCATTATTGTGCAGTTTATGTTGAACCAGAACCTGCAAAACCAGGCGAGGAGGAGGTGGCGATGGCAGCACAGCGACGAGAGTGATGAGGACATGGACACAGAATTCTATCAAACCGCGGGCCCCGGCACTTTGGAGATCATGGTGTTAATGGGGCAGGTTTTAGCCATGGAACGCCGATTCTGGGCCCGGGAAACAAGCACAGACTGGTGGGACCGCATAGTGTTGCAGGTGTGGGACGATTCCCAGTGGCTGTGAAACTTTCGTATGCGTAAGGGCACTTTCATGGAACTTTGTGACTTGCTTTCCCCTGCCCTGAAGCGCCAGAATACCAAGATGAGAGCAGCCCTCACAGTTGAGAAGCGAGTGGCGATAGCCCTGTGGAAGCTTGCAACGCCAGACAGCTACCGGTCAGTCGGGAATCAATTTGGAGTGGGCAAATCTACTGTGGGGGCTGCTGTGATGCAAGTAGACAAAGCAATCGTTGAGCTGCTGCTACCAAAGGTAGTGACTCTGGGAAATGTGCAGGTCATAGTGGATGGCTTTCCTGCAATGGGATTCCCTAACTGTGGTGGGGCAATAGATGGAACCCATATCCCTATCTTGGCACCGGAGCACCAGGGCAGCCAGTACATAAACCGCAAAGGGTACTTTTCAATGGTGCTGCAAGCACTGGTGGATCACAAGGGACGTTTCACCAACATCAACGTGGGATGGCCAGGAAGAGTTCACGACGCTCGCGTCTTCAGGAACATTAGTCTGTGTGAATGGCTGCAGCAAGGGATTTACTTCCCAGACCAGAAAATAACCATTGGGGATGTTGAGATGCGTATAGTTATCCTTGGGGACCCAGCCTACCCCTTAATGCCATGGCTCATGAAGCCATACACAGGCAGCCTGGACAGTAGTCAGGAGCTGTTCAACTACAGGCTGAGCAAGTGCAGAATGGTGGTAGAATGTGCATTTGGACTTTTAAAAGGTCCCTGGCACTCGTTACTGACTCGGTCAGACCTCAGCCAAACCAATATTCCCATTGTTATTGCTGCTTGCTGTGTGCTCCACAATCTCTGTGAGAGTAAGGGGGAAATGTTTATGGCGGGGTGGGAAGTTGAGGCAAATCACCTGGCCGCTGATTACGCGCAGCCAGACACCAGGGCGATTAGAAGAGCACACCAGGAAGCACTGCGCATCAGAGAAGCTTTGAAAACCAGTTTCATGACTGGCCAGGCTACGGTGTGAAAGTTCTGTTTGTTTCTCCTTGATGAAAACCCACCCCCTTGATTAACTCATTCCCTGTAAGCAACCCACCCTCCCCCCTTCGATCACAGCTTGCTTTCAAAGGAAATAAGGTCACTATAGTTTAAAAATCATGTATTCTTTATTAATTGATTATAAACATAGGGAGAGAACTGACAAGGTAGCCCGGGTGGGATGTGGGAGGAGGGAAGGAAAAGGCCACTAAAAAAGTTCAAAATAATGACAGCCTTTTGCTTGGGCTCTCCACTGGGGTGGAGTGGGAGGGTGCACGGAGACTTCCCCCCCCCCCCGCATTCTTGGGCGTGTGGGTGAGGAGGCTTTGGAACGTGGTGAGGGGGGAGGGAGGTTATACAGCGGCTGCAGCGGCACTCTGTGATCCTGCTGTCGTTCCTGAAGCTCCACCAGACGCCGGAGCATGTCTGTTTGATCACACAGGAGCCCCAGCGTTGCAGCCTGCCACCTCTCATCTCGAGTGTCCCTCATGGCCTCACGTTCACTGGCATCTTTCCTGTACTTTGATACCGTGTCCTTCCACTCATTCAGATGAGCTCTTTCATCGCTGGTCGACTGCATGATTTCCGAGAACATGTCGTCTCGTGTGCATTTTTTTCGCCGCCTTATCTGAGATAGCCTTCAGGACGGAGGAGGGAGGCTTGAAAAATTTGCAGCTGCGGGAGGGAGGGAAAAAAGGGAGAGAAGTATTTTAAAAGATACATTTTACAGAATAATGCTTATACTCTTTCACGGTGAACAACACTATTCACATTACATAGCAAATGTGATTTCGGTACAAGATCGCAGTTTGCATCTTATATTGAGTGCCTGCGGCTTTGGTGTTAGAGATCACAGCTGCAGGGCCGGGCAACAGAATTCGGCTTGCATGCAGCCATGGTAAGCCATTGTCTTTCGGCTTCGGCAACCTTCATAAAAGCAGCGCCCTCCTTTCCCATACCAAGCAAAGCCCATTGAGTGCTGTGGTTTTCCTGTTAACGTGCAGCAGCAGAAACCAAACTAACCCCCCCCATCCAATTATCTGGGATGATCGCTTTACTCCTCCCCCCACTGCATGGCTGGTATCAGGGAAGATCCCTGCTAGCCAAACATGAAAAGCTCAGCGCCAATGCCGCCCCCCCCCCCCCCCCGCTTGGCTAACTGCAGGGAAGGATTTCTTTTTGGCCACAGGCAAACAGCCCAGTAGGAACGGCCACCTCTGTCCCCTTAATTAAATTCCCGTATTTCAACCAGGTTACCATGAACGATATCACTCTCCTGAGGATAGCACAGTGAGATAAAGAACGGATGCTGCTTGAATGCCAGCAAACACCGGGACCATACGCTGCCAGGCTTTGTCATGCAATGATACCAGATTACTTGCTACTAGTATGGCGTGGTCAAGTGTCCTACCATGGAGGACGGAATAAGGCTGCACTGCCCAGAAACCTTCTGCACAGGCTTTTGGAGTACCTCCAGGAGAGCTTCATGGAGATGTCCCTGGAGGATTTCCGCTCCATCCCCAGACACGTTAACAGACTTTTCCAGTAGCTGTACTGGCTGCGAATGCATCTCAAGTCCTTGGGGCAAATTAATAATTAAAAAACGCTTGCTTTTAAACTATGTTTTATATTTACAAAGTACACTCACCTGAGGTCCCTTCCATGGGTTCATGGTCTGGGATACCACCTTGGGAGGGTTGGGAGGGTACTTCAGTCAGGCTGAGAAAAAGATCCTGGCTGTTGGGGAGAACGGAGTGCTGTGTGCTCTCCACAAGCTTGTTGTCATCCTCCTCCTCATCTTCCCCGTCCGCAGAATCCTCAGGCATGGCTGAGATTACCCCCTCCTCAGAATCCATGGTCAGGGGTGGGGTAGTGGTGGCGGCCCCCCCTAGAATTGCATGTAGCTCACCGTAGAAGTGGCATGTCTGTGGCTCTGACCCGGAGCAACCGTTTGCCTCCTTTGTTTTTTGATAGGCTTGTCTGAGCTCCTTAACTTTCATGCAGCACTGTAGTGAGTCCCTATTGTGGCCTCTCTCCATCATGCCCTTGGAGATTTTTTCAAAAGTTTTGGCATTTTGTCTTTTGGAACGTAGTTCTGCTAGCACAGAATCATCTCCCCATACAGCGATCAGATCCAGTACCTCCCGTACGGTCCATGCTGGTGCTCTTTTTCGATTCTCGGCCTGCATGGTTACCTGTGCTGATGAGCTCTGCGTGGTCACCTGTGCTCTCCATGCTGGGCAAACAGGAAATGAAATTCAAAAGTTTGCGGGGCTTTTCCTGTCTACCTGGCCAGTGCATCCGAGTTCAGATTGCTGTCCAGAGCGGTCACAATGGTGCACTGTGGGATAGCTCCCAGACGCCAATACCATCGAATTTGGTCCACGCTAACCCTAATTCGAACCAGCAAAGTTGATTTTGGCGCTAGTCCCCTCATCGAAGAGGAGTACAGAAATCAATTTTAAGAGCCCTTTATGTCAAAGTAAATGGCTGCGTTGTGTGGACGGGTGCAGGGTTAATTCGATTTAACGCTGCTAAATTTGACCTAAACTCATAGTGTAGACCAGGCCTGAAAGTCTCAAACACAACAAACTCACTCTGCTCTCACTGCACAGAGGTAGCTGCCTGAGTCCCCAAGCTGGGAGTTGGTGATGTGCAGGGAGCTGCGTTTCCCATCTTCCAGGGGCTGCCCCATGAACCGCTGCTTGGCAGCATTCTCCTGAAGGCTCATGGCCAGCAGGTTAGGAACCCATGTCCTGTTGAATTCAAGGTTGGGATTGCCAAAGAGAGCTATAGGACCTAGGTAGCCAAACTTCACTGAAATTCAACAGGACACAGGTTCCTAATTCCCTTTGGTTCCTTTGAAAATCCCAGGCTAAATCCATTCATGTCTGTGTGGTGCTGAGGTACTGCAGGGGTCAAGGGGAGACAAAAGCACCCAGGTAGCTTTTAAAGTATTTTCAAAGGAGCCCAAGGGAATTAGGTACTCAGCTCCCAGTGGAATGCAAGGGAAATTGGGCTATGAATTCCCTCAGAAATCTTTGACCATTCCAGCGTAAAACTGCCTGCATTAGGTGTTTCTCTGGCCATATTACCACAGTGTCAACCCACCTCACAATCTTCCTTTATTGGTCCACACAACACCCCTGCGAGGTGGGAAAGTGCTGTTAGTCCATTTTATGGCTGGGGATCTGAGGAACAGAGGGGCAGATTTTTAAAGGTCTTTAGGTACTTGGTGCGATTTTTCACAAGTGCCTGGGTGCCAAACACCATTTGAAATCAATGGGTGTTAGGGGCCCTGGGTGTGTTTGAAAACCCCACTGGGCATCCCTTTAAAAACGTGGCCCTGAGTGATTTGCCGAAAGCCACCCGGAATGTCTGTGGTGAAGGAAGGACTCAAACCCAGGCCTTGGTTAGTGTTATAGCTACTGGTCTCTCCTGCCGCACCTTGGCTGCTGCTGTTCGGACACCGCTAAGGAATCCCCTCGTGCCGGGTGCCTTTGTCTACGCTGGGGGTGTACAGCTCCGAGAAGGCAGCTGAGCTTGTGCAGGAGCAAGCGGCAGCAGTTACAGGAGCCTAGGCTGGTGTGTGTGTCACATGATGTGTCTGAACATAACAAAAAACCAGGCAGAGATGAGCCAGGCACCCACTGCATCTCAGTGCCTGGTTGCTACAGGTGTCCGAAATTCACCTCACCCCCCCTGAGAATCATGAAGCTGCAAGTCCCCTGGGTCTTTCTTCCTTTGTACTGGAAAGTGGGAAATGCAGCTCTCTGCACATCACCGACTCCCAGCTGGGCGACTCAGCAGCTACCTCTGTGCAGTGAGAGCAGAGTGACACAGGCAGAGCTGGGCTCAGGGCAAAACCCTTCATCCTCTGACAGGCATCTGGGCCGAGGAGCTGCAGGACGGATCCCCAGTTGGTGTAAAGTGACTGTTGCTCCACGGGAGTCACTGAATCAAACCCCTAGCTGGTGCAAATCAGAAATATCTTCATTTACATCACTGGGCCAGATCCTCATCTGGTGCGACTCAGATGCTCACTATTGTAGCTAATGGGACAGATCCTCAGGGGGTGTAAATCAGCTGTAACTCCATTGGAGTAAAGAGGTGAAGTGGTGCCTGGTTCTCAGGGCCAGCTCTACCATTTTTGCCGCTCCAAGCAACAAAAAACAACCGAACTGCCGAAGCGCAAAAAACCCCACAAAAACCACGCTTGGAGTGTACCACCCCAAGAATAGACAGAATACTGCCCCTTAGCATGTGCCGCCCCAGGCACGTGCTTCCTCTGCTGGTGCCTGGAGCCGGCCCTGGTGGTTCTGTATCATTCCTACCATCTTCTACCTGGGATTCCCCTGAAGCCAAGAATTTCTCCCCTCCCCCTTCTGTGCCAGGGCAGCAGATGGCGCTAGAGTGCTCACAACCTCCCCTGCAAACCCTGGTTAATTCCCACAGCCTGAGATCTGGTCTGGACCCAGCCCAGCCCAGTTCACAGAGCTGCTGGTCCTCCCCGGGGCAGACAATGAAACAGCAGGCTCTGTAGGCAGAGAATCCTTCCCCTTGAGGAGGGGGTAACCTGAGGGGAGGGAGAATTCTCGTTTCCACTGGTCTCCTGCAAACCTTCCTCGGATTGACTCTGCTTCGGTATATTCCTCTGCGAGGGAGAGAAGAAACGGAGCTCACCATGGCCTCAGAGAGTGGAGCTGCTCTGTGGAGCCTTCTCCTCACCTTTGCTTTTCTCTGTGAGTGAAACAAATATTTTCTCGTTCTAAAGGGTAAAAAGATGCAAACTCTTGGAAGTCAGTGAAGGGCAAGATCCCTTAGCTCTTCTTACTTCCTCTCTCTATATATATCTTATCTACCTCTCTAAGAGCTACTGCACCCATGCCAATGGGACATATCTCAGCCTCTGATCTTTTTGGACAGTAATATTGCTTTGGAGTTATTTTTTAGCATTTCTTGTCCTGTTTCTTTAAGATTCGGGGAGAGAACAGAACTACATAAAAGATGTTGATGGAAGGATCTATATCAATCTGTATCGATATATGGACATGTAGCTATAGATACCGGGGATGGAGGAATAGAAGGATGGATGTAGGCTGCAGAGGGGAGACTGGATAGATAGAGCCACAGATAAACAGGCAATGTGACATTCTCGTATTCTTCATGTTAACTGCTATTGTTTTGTTTCACTCCAGTCTCCTGCTACGAATCCCAAGTGGATCAGAGCCCTGAGTGGCTGGTTACTGGGAAAGGGAAGGTCTCCACCATGTCCTGCTCTTTCACCAGCACTTACCGAACCTTCCAGTGGTACCAGCAGCTCCCTGGGCAAGGGCCGACCCATCTGCTGACCGCGAGCTCTAATGAGAATGACACTGTGGGGCGGTTCATAGGCGAGCGCCTGGAAAGTGGGAAACGCAGCTCTCTGCACATCACCGACTCCCAGCTGGGGGACTCAGGCAGCTACCTCTGTGCGGTGGATGCACAGTGACACAGGCAGAGCTGGGCTCAGGGCACAAACCCTCATCCTCTGACAGGCAGCTTAGGGGAGGAGATGCAGGGACAGATCTCCAGATGGTGCAAATCAGCACAATTCTGTGACAGTCAATCACAGAATCATAGAAATGTAGAACTGGAAGGTACACTGATCGGTACTATAGTCCAATCCCCTGCACTGATGGAGGAATAAGATAATACTTAGTCCTGCCATGAGTGCAGGGGACTGGACTAGGTGATCTCTGGAGGTACCTTCCAGTTCTATGATTCTATGATTATCTGGACCATCCCTGATGGCTGTTAGTCTAACCTGCTCTTAAAAACCTCCAATGATGGAGATTCCACAATCTCCCTAGGCAATTTTCTTCTAGGTGCTTACAAATCGATTATTTGATCATTTGCTCCATTATCTTTCCAGATACTGAAGTTAAGCAGACTGGTTTATAATTCCCCAGGTTGTCCATATTCCCCTTTTTATAGATAGGCACTGTATTTGCCCTTCTCCAGTCCTCTGGGATCTCTCCCGTCCTCCATGAGTTCTCAAAGATAAATACTAATGGCTCAGAGATCTCTTCATCCAGTTCCTTAAGTATTCTTGGATGTATTTCATCAGGCCCTGCTGATTTGAAGACATCTAACTTGTCAAGTAATTCTTAACTTGTTCTTTTCCTAATTTAGCCTCATATCCTACCCCATTTACACTGATGTTCACTATGTTAGCTGCCTGACCACTTAACTTTTTTGGTGAAAACTGAAACAAAATAGACATTTAACACTTCAGCCATTGCTGCATTTTCTGTTATTGTCTTTCCCTCCTGAGTGAGTAATGGGCCGACCCTGTTCTTGGTCTTCCTGATGCTTCTTCTGTATTTGTAAAATACTTTTGTTACCCTTTATGATCCTAGCTAGTTTAATCTCATTTTGTGCCTTGGCATTTGTAATTTAGTCCCTAAAATCTTGTGTGTCTTTTAAAAATATTCATCCTTTGTCATTTGACCTAGTTTCTACTATTTGTATATGACTCTGTTTTTGAGTTTCAGGTCATTGAAAACCTCCTGGTTAAGCCAGGGTGGTCTCTTACCATACTTCCTAATTTTCCTACACATTGGTATAGTTTGCTCTTGTGTCCTTATTAATATCTCTCTAATAAACTGACAAATCTCCTGATCTCTCCCCCCCCACCCCCCCGCAATAGACTTGCTTCCCAGGGGATCATACACCAATTCTCTGAGTTTCAAGGAGACAGATCCTCAGCTCTTGTGAATTGGCAGCGGTCCATTGGAGTCAGCGGAGCCATATTCCCAGCTGGTGTAAATCAGGATAGATCCATTGGAGTAAATGGGTGGTGAAGCGGTGCCTGGTTCTGTGTCATTCCCATGAATTTCTAGCTGGGATTCCCCTGTAGCAAATAATCCCGCCCCCCGCTTCTCTGCCAGGGCAGCAGATGGCGCTAGAGTGCTCACAACCTCCCCTGCAAACCCTGGTTAATTCCCACAGCCTGAGATCTGGTCTGGACCCAGCCCAGCCCAGTTCACAGAGCTGCTGGTCCTCCGCGGGGCAGACAATGAAACAGCAGGCTCTGTAGGCAGAGAATCCTTCCCCTTGAGGAGGGGGTAACCCGAGGGGAGGGAGAATTCTCGTTTCCACTGGTCTCCTGCAAACCTTCCTCGGATTGACTCTGCTTCGGTATGTTCCTCTGCGAGGGAGAGAAGAAACGGAGCTCACCATGGCCTCAGAGAGTGGAGCTGCTCTGTGGAGCCTTCTCCTCACCTTTGCTTTTCTCTGTGAGTGAAACAAATATTTTCTCCTTCTAAGGGGTAAAAAGATACAGACTCTTATCTATCTATCTATCTAAACAGCTATTGCACCTGTAAGGAGAGAGGGGTCTGCCAATGGGACATACTGTATCTCAGCCTCTGATCTGTTTGAACAGTAATATTGCTTTGGAGTTCTTTGTTAGCCTTTCTTGTCCTGCTTTTTTAAGATTCGGGGAGTGACCAGAACTATATAAACAGATGTTGATGGTAGGATCTATATCTATCTGTATCGCTATATAGACATGTAGATATAGATACTGGGGCTGGAACAATAGAAGGATGGATGGAGGCTGCAGAGGGGAGACTGGATAGATAGAGCCACAGATAAACAGGCAATGTGACATTCTCATATTCTTCATGTTAACTGCTATTGTTTTGTTTCCCTCCAGTCTCCTGGTGCGAAGCCCAACTGGTTCAGAGCCCCGAGTCACTGGTTACTGGGGAAGGGAAGGTCTCCACCATGTCCTACTCTTTCATCAGAGCTTTCCAAGCCTTCCAGTGGTACCAGCAGCTCCCTGGGCAAGGGCCGACCCATCTGCTGACCGCGAGCTCTAATGAGAATGACACTATGGGGCGGTTCATAGGCGAGCGCCTGGAAGATGGGAAACGCAGCTCCCTGCACATCACCGACTCCCAGCTGGGGGACTCAGGCAGCTACCTCTGTGCGGTGGATGCACAGTGACACAGGCAGAGCTGGGCTCAGGGCAAAACCCCTCATCCTCTGACAGGCAGCTGGGCCGAGGAGCTGCAGGGGCAGATCCCCAGCGGGTGAAAAGCAGTGTAAATCCATGGTAGCCAAGGGGACTCATCCTTAGCTGTTATAAATGGGCAGCGCTCCAGTGGAGTCAATGGGCCATATCATAAGGCGCTGGGGACTGGAACCCAGGTCTGCAGATCCCGGGACAGCTGTGTGAATAGCAGCATAAATCCGGAGTCACTCCATAAGTGTTCTTTGTGGTGACTAGATCACAACAAATCCGAGACACAAGTTCATTTTCTTTCCTCTTCTTCCTACACGACAGTTTCTAAAGGAAAGTTCATTACTAAACATAACCAGTGGGAAGCCATCTTCCCTTAAGGGAGCGAAATGGAAAATATCTCTGGCTTCAAAGCTGTAAGATCACCCGCGTTTCAATAGCAACAATAAACAAACACAACTAACCTAGCCCCTCCCCCCACTCTCCTTCCTTTAGAAACCGCGACTCCTCTATGGAAGCCAGAACTTCTGCTCCCCCGTATCCCTGTGCAGCTCAGACAAGAGCCCGACAGAGGGCGCTGCCGCACCGACAGGAACGCTCCAGAAATGAGACACTTTCTGGAGTTTCTAGACACCTAGTTCTCTCTCCATCTCCTCCCCACGCCGCCCCCCAACCCCTCCCGGGCCCTGCCAGACTTTTTACCAGCGCAGCGGAAAGGCAGCGACCGACCAAGCACAGAGAGATTTGATGCTTGACGCCAGGAGTCACAATTTAATTTGGAGCAGAAGCAGCGTTCCCGGATTCCCTCAGCCCCCAGAAGACAGAGGTCGGCTTCCCTCTGAGGGGAAAGGGACTAATTCGTTTCTTCTGCTGGGGGCGGGGGTGCCTGAGCGGAGAGAAAACGGAGCCGCTCCGTGCAGAAGCGCAGAGACACCGAATCTTCATTGACAGGATGCTTAAAACCCTGGTCTCCACGCTTGTGCTGATCCTCGCTTTGAGTGAGTCAGATTCCCACGTGGCATTTCTGGGCATTATTCTCCCCTCCCCCCCTATTTATTAATTTTCGCCTGTGTCCGGGTGTCCTTCTCGATGACACTTCACGCTGCTGCTGCTCTTGATAGTTTCCCTGTCTGTGTCTGGGGGATTTTTCATGCTCTGTTGTTATTATTTTTCCTCCCAGGCGGAGAGGTGGACGCGAAGGTTTCTCAGCCTGCTGCGCTGTCTTTCCTGGCGGGGGGCAGGGCTGACCTCCCCTGTAACCACAGTGTCGCTGGCTACGACAGAGGTTTTTGGTACTATCAGAGCCCCCGAGCTGCCCCTCGAGCTGTGATCTCTGGCTACAACTCCGCGGAGACGTCGGAGCGGTTTGAACTGTCCATTGACCCCTCCAGCCGGTCCGCCCCGCTGCGCATCACCAAGGTGGCGGTGGAGGACTCGGGGGTGTATTACTGCGCCGTGAGAGGCACAGCGAGAGGAAATGCAGGGCGAGCTGAACAAAAACCTCCCCGACTCTGAGGAAGAGAAGGGAGCTCAGATAATCAAATTACAGGCTGGGATCCTCAAAGGGGCCAGGAGAATGGACTCATGGAACTCCAGTGAGCAATAAGCGCCTAACTCCCTTGGGCTCGTTTGAAAATCTCTGTATCCAAAGCGACTCAGGTAATTACAAGCCTAATTGCTATTGTCTTCCAATAAAAAGAAGGCTCTGAAGGGTCAAATTTGCAAAGGTATTTAGGGACCTAAAGATACAGAGAGGCACCAGGGACCAAATTTGTAGAGGTACTTAGGTGCCTAAAGAATCTGCTGGTGCCTAGTAGGATTTTCAGAAGCACCCAACTCCCTTTGGCTTCCCTGCAAGTTAGGGGCCTAGCTGCATTTGGAAACCTCATTAGGCACCCAGCGTCTGAGTCTCTGGGCTCCCAAATACTGGTTTGACCAGAGCATCAAGTCAAAGTCTGGGGCCCTGTGGATGTCCCTGTTGGGAGTAGAAATTACAGTCACAGGTTAGCAAGGGCCATCTACTCTAACCCCCTGCCAAGGTGCAGGATTTGCGGGCTTGGTAATTGTCATAAATATAAAGGGAAGGGTAACCATCTTTCTGCATACAGTACTATAAAATCCCTCCTGGCCAGAGGCACAAAATCCTTTTACCTGTAAAGGGTTAAGAAGCTCAGGTAACCTAGCTGGCACCTGACCAAAAGGATCAATAAGGGGACAAGATACTTTCAAATGTGGGGAGGGGGAAAAGGGCTTTGTTTTGTCTGTTCTTTGTCTGTCTGTTCTGTGTGCTTGCCTGAGTCAGATCAAGGAAGCAAGGAAAGGTGTTAGTTTACTTTTATTTTGGCTTGTGTTTTCCTTTGTGTAAGAGGGAGGTTTATGCCTGGTTTTGTAACTTTAAGGTTTTGCCTAGAGGGGAGATCCTCTGTGTTCTTGAGTCTTTTGTTATAAGCTGGTAGAAATAAGCTTAGGGGGTCTTCATGCGGGTCCCCAGGTCTGTACCCTAAAGTTAAGAGTGGGGAGGGAACCCTGACATGGTGGCAGAGCGGTGGGATCATTTTGAACCAAAAGCCCAGTAGTTTTAAAAGGACATTCCCCCCCCCCCCCTTTTTGGCTGTTTAGAAAACAGATAGAGATCTTATCTCTCTTTGCCTGAAGGCAGAGGTACCAGGTCCTTGTAACAAAGGGATGTTTTAAGCTGTGAGCAGCTGGAGATTTTTGTCTCTGCCTGAGGGCAGGGTAGTTAACTTTCTACAAAGGAATTCACAAGCTAGGTTTTTTTTCCTTTATAGCTCTCGGGTTAGGCTAGTTAAGTACAAAAAGCAGGAACATGACTACCAGTGAAACAGCTAATAAACTAGAGCTGGCTAGACTGGAAGCAAAGGAGAAAGAGAAGGAACATAAGAGATTGATCGAATTAAAACAACTAGAAATTAAGGCACAGGAAGCTGCCCACGAGAGAGCCCTGGATTTACAAGAAAAAGAGAGGCAGCATGAACTGGAGGTAGAGAAGGCAAGGGCTAAGCAGAATGTACCAGACAACCCTGGAAATCCTTCTCCAGGTACCGCGTCCCATCCCAGAAAGTTCCCCACCTACAAGGCAGGCGATGATACCGAGGCCTTCTTAGAAAATTTCGAAAGGGCCTGCCTTGGATACAGCATCTCTACCGACCAGTACATGGTAGAGCTGAGACCACAACTCAGTGGACCTTTAGCAGAGGTGGCGGCTGAAATGCCTAAGGAACTCATGAACAATTATGATTTTTTTTTTTTTAAAAAGGGCAGAATTAGAATGGGGCTAACACCCGAGCATGCCCGTCAGCGGTTCAGAGCCCTAAAGTGGAAACTGGATGTGGCATTTTCCCGACATGCCTACCACATTGAAAAAAATTGGGATGCCTGGATATCAGGAGCAAATGTTAAATCTATGGAAGAGTTGCCCTTCCTAATGCAAATGGAGCCGTTTTTAGAGGGTGTTCCTGAGGAAATAGAAAGGTACATCCTAGATGGGAAGCTCAAAACTGTAACCGAGGTGGGGGAGATCAGAGCCAAATGGGTGGAGGTGGCAGAAAAGAAAAAAACGAGTAGCAGTTAGAGCAGATATCAGAAGGGGCAACCTGAAACCAAACCTTACCACCGGGGGCAGCCCAAGGCCCCACCCACATCCCAAGGAAAACCCCAAACACCTTATCACCCCACCACACCAGTCTCCAGCAACCCACCTCGCCCCAGTGACCAGTCAGCTGGGCGATGTTTTAAATGTAATGAGCTGAGGCATGTGAAGGCCAACTGCCCCAAGAACCCCAACAGACTGCAGTTCATTACACCGGAGTCACACCAAAGGTCCTCAGGCCCAGATGCCTCCCAGGTACCCTCAGAGCGAAGGGAAACTGTGAGTGTGGGCGGGAAGAAGGTTATCGCGTGGAGGGACACTGGAGCACAACTGTCAGCTATCCACCAGTCCTTAGTGGACCCCCCCAACTTAATCAACCCAGAGGTCCAAGTGACAATTCAACCCTTCAAGTCAAACTCCTTTGACTTGCCTACAGCCAAGTTGCCTGTCCAGTACAAGGGCTGGTCAGGATTGTGGACTTTTGCAGTCTATGACGATTATCCCATTCCCATGCTGCTGGGGGAAGACTTGGCCAACCATGTGAAGCTAGCCAAGAGGGTGGGAATAGTCACCCGCAGCCAGGCTAAGCAAGCCTTCACACCTATCCCTGTTCTGGAGCCTTCCACCAGGGTCCTGTCTGTGTTATCAGAGACCCAGACTGAGGTGGTGGAACTGGACCCCATGCCAACGTCTGCGACAGCAGTAGTGGATCCAGTCCCAGAGACCCAGACAGAGCCAGTCCCAGAACCGGAACCGTCAGAGTAACCAGCACCAGAACCATTATAATAATAATAATAATGGGGGGAGGGATAGCTCAGTGGTTTGAGCATTGGCCTGTTAAACCCAGGGTTGTGAGTTCAATCCTTGAGGGGGCCACTTAGGGATCTGGGGCAAAATCTGTACTTGGTCCTGCTAGTGAAGGCAGGGGGATGGACTCGATGATCTTTCAAGGTCCCTTCCAGTTCTAGGAGATGGGATATCTCCATTAATTATTATTATTATATATATAACCATTGCCAACACTGAGTCCAGCGCTTGCAACCCCGTCTACAGCTCCAACACCAGAGGGCACCAGCAAGCCTGCACTGGCAGCAGCAGCAGATAACCCTACACAAGAGGCTCAGCCAGAGCCTGAAATACCACATAGTGCACCAGCGGAGAGCGGTCCAGAGTCAACGGAAACAACCCCAGCACCTGCATCGCTTCCAGAGGGACCAAGCCCGAGTCCACAATCCAATGAGGAGCTGATGTTTCCAGCATCAAGGGAACAGTTCCAGGCCGAGCAGGAAGCAGATGACAGTCTCCAGGGAGCTTGGACGGTGGCACGGAGCAACCCACCGCCTCTCAGCTCTTCTAACCGATCCCGGTTTGTTGTAGAACAAGGACTTTTATACAAGGAAACTCTTTCTGGTGGACACCAGGAAGATTGGCATCCTCAAAGACAGTTGGTAGTTCCAGCTAAATACTGGGTAAAGCTCTTGAGCTTAGCCCACGATCATCCCAGTGGCCATTCTGGGGTGAACAGACCCAAAGACCGTTTGGGGAAGTCATTCCACTGGGAGGGAATGGGCAAGGACGTTTCTACCTATGTACGGTCTTGTGAGGTGTGCCAAAGAGTGGGAAAACCCCAAGACCAGGTCAAAGCCCCTCTCCAGCCACTCCCCATAATTGAGGTTCCATTTCAGCAAGTAGCTGTGGATATTCTGGGTCCTTTCCCGAAAAAGACACCCAGAGAAAAGCAGTACATACTGACTTTCATGGATTTTGCCACCCGATGGCCAGATGCAGTAGCTCTAAGCAATACCAGGGCTAAAAGTGTGTGCCAGGCATTAGCAGACATTTTGGTCAGGGTAGGTTGGCCATCCAACATCCTTACAGATTCGGGAACTAATTTCCTGGCAGAGACCATGAAAAACCTGTGGGAAGCTCATGGGGTGAATCACTTGGTTGCCACCCCTTACCACCATCAAACAAATGGCCTGGTGGAGAAGTTTAATGGAACTTTGTGGGCCATGATACATAAATTCGTAAATGAGCACTCCAGTAATTGGGAACTAGTATTGCAGCAGTTGCTCTTTGCCTACAGGGCTGTACCACATCCCAGTTTAGCGTTTTCACCATTTGAACTTGTGTATGGCCGCGAGGTTAAGGGGCCATTGCAGTTGGTGAAGCAGCAATGGGAGGGGTTTACGCCTTCTCCAGGAATTAACACTCTGGACTTTGTAAACAACCTACAGAACACCCTCCAAACCTCTTTAGCCCTTGCTAGAGAAAACCTACAAGATGCTCAGGAAGAGCAAAAGGCCTGGTATGATATACATGCCAGAGAGCTTTCCTTCAAAGTAGGGGACCAAGTCATGATCTTAAAGGCGCTCCAGGACCATAAGATGGAAGCGTTGTGGGAAAGGCCATTCACGGTCCAAGAGCACCTGGGAGCTGTTAATTATCTCATAGCATCTCCCACCTCAAACCTAAAGCCTAAGGTGTACCATATTAATTCTCTAAAGCCCTTTTATTCCAGAGAATTAAAGGTTTGTCAGTTTACAGCCCAGGGAGGAGATGACTCTGAGTGGCCTGAAGGTGTCTACTATGAAGGAAAAAGTGATGGTGGCGTGGAAGAGGTGAACCTCTCCATGACCCTTGGGTGTATGCAGTGATAGCAGATCAAGGAGCTGTGCACTAGCTACGCGCCGATGTTCTCAACCACCCCAGGACAGACCGAACGGGCATACCACTCCATTGACACAGGTGATGCTCACCCAATTAGAGCCCAACCTTACCGGGTGTCTCCTCAAGCCAAAACTGCTATAGAATGAGAGATCCAGGACATGCTACAGATGGGTGTAATCCGCCCCTCTAACAGTGCATGGGCATCTCCAGTGGTTCTAGTTCCCAAACCAGATGGGGAGATACGCTTTTGCGTGGACTACCGTAAGCTAAATGCTGTAACTCGCCCAGACAACTATCCAATACCATGCACAGATGAGCTATTGGACAAATTGGGATGTGCACAGTTCATCTCTACCTTAGACTTAACCAAGGGGTACTGGCAAGTACTGCTAGAAGAACCCACCAAGGAAAGGTCAGCCTTCGTCACCCATGCAGGGATGTATGAATTTAGTGTGCTCCCTTTCAGGCTGCAAAATGCACCTGCCACCTTCCAAAAACTTGTAGATGGTCTCCTAGTGGGATTGGGAGAATCTGCAGTCGCCTACCTTGACGATGTGGCCATCTTTTCTGATTCATGGGCAGAACACCTGGAGCATCTACAAAAAGTCTTTGAGCGCATAAGGGAGGCAGGACTAACTGTTAAGGCTAAAAATTGTCAAATAGGCCAAAACAGAGTGACGTACCTGGGGCACCAGGTGGGTCAAGGAACTATCAACCCCCTACAGGCCAAAGTGGATGCTATCCAAAAGTGGCCTGTCCCAAAGTCAAAGAAACAGGTCCAATCCTTTTAGGCTTGGCCGGATATTACAGGCGATTTGTACCGCACTACAGCCAAATCGCCGCCCCACTGACAGACCTAACCAAAAGGAAACAGCCAAATGCAGTTCAGTGGACTGAAGAGTGTCAGAAGGCCTTTAACCAGTTTACAGCGACACTCATGTCTGACCCTGTGCTAAGGGCCCTAGACTTTGACAAACCGTTCCTAGTAATCACAGATGCGTCCGAGCATGGTGTGGGAGCAGATTTGATGGAGGAAGGACCAGATCAGGAATTCCATCCTGTAGTCTTTCTCAGCAAGAAACTGTCTGAGAGGGAAAGCCACTGGTCAATCAGCGAAAAGGAACGTTACACCATTGTGTACGCGCTGGAAAAGCTATGCCCATATGTTTGGGGATGGCGTTTCCAACTACAAACCGACCATGCTGCGCTGAAGTGGCTTCACACTGTCAAGGACAATAACAAAAAACTTCTTCGGTGGAGTTTAACTCTCCAAGATTTTGATTTTGAAATACAACACGTTTCAGGAGCTTTTAACAAAGTGGCTGGTGCACTCTCCCGTGAAAGTTTCCCAGAATCAACTGGTTAAAATCGTCCTTGAAATGTGGAAAATATTGTTAGTTTTTATATAGTCAGTAGGATATCTAAAGGTACATGTGTCTTATTAACTCTGCTTTCTCCTAGAGCTCCAGGAAGAAATCACAGCCAGAGTGGAACCAGCTGTCCAACACTATCTGTGATTTGGGGGACGTGTCATAAATATAAAGGGAAGGGTAACAGCTCTCCTGTGTACAGTACTATAAAATCCCTCCTGGCCAGAGGCACAAAATCCTTTTACCTGTAAAGGGTTAAGAAGCTCAGGTAACCTAGCTGGCACCTGACCAAAAGGATCAATAAGGGGACAAGATACTTTCAAATGTGGGGGGGGGGGAAAGGGCTTTGTTTTGTCTGTTCTTTGTCTGTCTGTTCTGTGTGCTTGCCTGAGTCAGATCAAGGAAGCAAGCAATCCAACTCCTATAGAGTTAGTAAGTATTTAGCAAGGAAAGGTGTTAGTTTACTTTTATTTTGGCTTGTGTTTTCCTTTGTGTAAGAGGGAGGTTTATGCCTGGTTTTGTAACTTTAAGGTTTTGCCTAGAGGGGAGATCCTCTGTGTTCTTGAGTCTTTTGTTATTCTGTAAAGTACTTACCCTCCTGATTTTACAGAGATAATTCTTTTACCTTTTCTTTAATTAAAATTCTTCTTTTAAGAACCTGATTGATTTTTCATTGTTTTAAGATCCAAGGGTTTGGGTCTGTGTTCACCTGTACCAATTTGTGAGGATATTATTCTCAAGCCTCCCCAGGAAAGGGGGTGTAGGGCTTAGGGGGATTATTCTCAAGCCTGCCCAGGAAAAGGGGTGATGGGGTTTGGGGGGATATTTGGGGAAGGTAGGGCTCCAAGTGGCCCTCCCTAAATGTTTGTTTAAATCAGTTGGTGGTGGCAGTGTTACTTAATCCAAGGCATCAGAGAGAAATTGTGCCTTGGGAAGTTTTTAACCTAAGCTGGTGGAAATAAGCTTAGGGGGTCTTCATACGGGTCCTCACGTCTGTACCCTAAAGTTCAGAGAGGGGAGGGAACCCTGACAGTAATAGATATTTATTTGCTGTGGTTTTACTGATTTACAAAGAACGTGCAAAGTTCTGTAGCTCTCAACGCAGAAGGAATAAAAGAGCAGGAAACAGCTTCTTTTGCTTCAGCCAACACCAGGTTCCGAAGCTCTCGCACTCACTTTCCTCAGGGACCCGCTGTGCACAGAACACAGGCTGCTGCTTGGCTTTCGGTGTCCTCTCTGTTCCTGTCTGTTTTCAGTTTCTCTGTGTTCTGTCTCCCACCCCCCCGCGGCATCATTTCAGAAAAATCGGGGTGTGTGTGTGTGTGGGGGAGCTGTGTGAGCACAGAAAATTCAATGTGATTCTATTATATCCTGCAACAACTGGGGAAGTGGGGAGGAAGTGGAGCACCCAGGGAAAGTCTGCGAGGAGGCAAGCCAAGGTTCTGGGGACAACGGTCCCTCTTGTCCCATAGCAAATGACCCCCTGAGCCCTCATCTGTTTACAATACCCACTGGAACCGCCCCACCCCAACTGGGCAGACTCTATTAGGCTTTGTTTTAGGTGTGGTCCCTTAAATGTTTCTCACAACTCTCTTAAGTGAAGGGCACGTTCACACATCAGCTCAAACAATGTTTTAGCTCAG
This sequence comes from Emys orbicularis, assembly GCF_028017835.1. NCBI lineage: Eukaryota > Metazoa > Chordata > Testudines > Emydidae > Emys > Emys orbicularis. Next base: position 55,632,816 of record NC_088694.1, on the reverse strand, counting down.
CCCATCACAAGGTTTGCCCCCATTTATAAGGACGCCTTTAAAAATCTGGTCCAAAATCGCTTTGAAAAATGGTACTTAGCCTTTAAGTCATGAAGGCACTGTTGAAAATTGTACTCCAATTCCCCAAGTATTTAGTTCCACCTGCACTGATGTAATTCTAGAGTAGCTCCATAACTGCACCGGAGTGACTCTGGAGCTACTACACAGCTGTGAGTGAGGGCCCAGTTTCACCCTCTCATTCTGTTAATGGCTCTCAGCAAGCGCCTTTCCATCATAAAAATAACACAACTTAGAGTGACTTTCTTCTGTCCAGCCCCATTACCCACCCACCCAACCAAAATCCTTCTTCTGACATGTTATTATTAATCCTCATTATCAAATTCTACCCCCTCCATCTCACCCTGACACCCCCTCTCCTCTCCCCCACCCTGCATCTCACCCTGACACCCCCTCTCCTCTCCCCCACCCTGCATCTCACCCTGACACCCCTCTCCTCTCCCCCACCCTCCATCTCACCCTGACACCCCCTCTCCTCTCCCCCACCCTCCATCTCACCCGGACACCCCCTCTCCTCTCCCCCACCCTGCATCTCACCCTGACACCCCCTCTCCACTACCCCACCCTCCATCTCATCCTGACAGCGCCTCTCCTCTCCCCCACCCTGCATCTCACCCTGACACTCCCTCTCCTCTCCCCCACCCTGCATCTCACCCTGACACCCCCTCTCTTCTCCCCCACCCTCCATCTCACCCTGACACCCCCTCTCCTCTACCCCCATCCTCCATCTCACCCTGACACCCCCTCTCCACTACCCCACCCTCCATCTCATCCTGACACCGCCTCTCCTCTCCCCCACCCTGCATCTCACCCTGACACCCCCTCTCCTCTCCCCCACCCTGCATCTCACCCTGACACCCCCTCTCCACTACCCCACCCTCCATCTCATCCTGACACCCCTTCTGCTCTACCCCCATCCTACATCTCACCCTGACACCCCCTCTCTTCTCCCCCACCCTCCATCTCACCCTGACACCCCCTCTCCACTACCCCACCCTCCATCTCATCCTGACACCGCCTCTCCTCTCCCCCACCCTGCATCTCACCCTGACACCCCCTCTCCTCTCCCGCACCCTGCATCTCACCCTGACACCCCCTATCCTCTCCCCCACCCTGCATCTCACCCTGACACCCCCTCTCTTCTCCCCCACCCTCCATCTCACCCTGACACCCCCTCTCCACTACCCCACCCTCCATCTCATCCTGACACCGCCTCTCCTCTCCCCCACCCTGCATCTCACCCTGACACCCCCTCTCCTCTCCCGCACCCTGCATCTCACCCTGACACCCCCTCTCCTCTCCCCCACCCTGCATCTCACCCTGACACCCCCTCTCCTCTCCCCCACCCTGCATCTCACCCTGACTCCCCCTCTCCACTACCCCACCCTCCATCTCATCCTGACACCGCCTCTCCTCTCCCCCACCCTGCATCTCACCCTGACACCCCCTCTCCTCTCCCCCACCCTGCATCTCACCCTGACACCCCCTCTCCTCTCCCCCACCCTGCATCTCACCCTGACACCCCCTCTCTTCTACCCCACCCTCCATCTCACCCTGACACCCCCCTCTCCTCTACCCCCACCCTCCATCTCACCCTGACACCCCCTCTCTTCCACCCCACCCTCCATCTCACCCTGAAACCCCCCTCTCTCCTCTACCCCCACCCTCCATCTCACCCTGACACCACCTCTCTTCTACCCCACCCTCCATCTCACCCTGACACCGCCTCTCCTCTCCCCCACCCTGCATCTCACACTGACACCCCCATCCTCTACCAAACTCCATCTCACCCTGACACCCCCTCTCCTCTCCCCCACCCTCCATCTCACCCTGACACCCCTTCTGCTCTACCCCCATCCTACATCTCACCCTGACACCCCTTCTGCTCTACCCCACCCTCCATCTCACCCTGACACCCCCTCTCCTCTACCCCCATCCTCCATCTCACCCTGACACCCCTTCTCCACTACCCCACCCTCCATCTCATCCTGACACCCGCCTCTCCTCTCCCCCACCCTGCATCTCACCCTGACACCGCCTCTCCTCTCCCCCACCCTGCATCTCACCCTGACACCCCCTCTCCTCTCCCCCACCCTCCATCTCACCCTGACACCCCCTCTCCTCTCCCCCACCCTCCATCTCACCCTGACACCCCTTCTGCTCTACCCCCATCCTACATCTCACCCTGAAACCCCCCCTCTCCTCTACCCCCACCCTCCATCTCACCCTGACACCCCCTCTCTTCTACCCCACCCTCCATCTCACCCTGACACCCCCTCTCTCCTCTACCCCCACCCTCCATCTCACCCTGACACCCCCTCTCTTCTACCCCACCCTCCATCTCACCCTGACACCCCCTCTCCTCTCCCCCTCCCTCCATCTCTCCCTGACACCCCTTCTGCTCTACCCCCATCCTCCATCTCACCCTGACACCCCCTCTCCTCTACCCCACCCTCCATCTCACCCTGACACCCCCATCCTCTACCAAACTCCATCTCACCCTGACATTCCTTCTCCTCTACCCCACCCTCCATCTCACCCTGACACCCCCCTCTTCTCTACCCCCACCCTCCATCTCACCCTGACACCCCCTCTCTTCTACCCCACCCTCCATCTCACCCTGACACCCCCTCTCTCCTCTACCCCCACCCTCCATCTCACCCTGACACCCCCTCTCTTCTACCCCACCCTCCATCTCGCCCTGACACCACCTCTCCTCTCCCCCACCCTCCATCTCACCCTGACACCCCTTCTGCTCTACCCCCATCCTCCATCTCACCCTGACACCCCCTCTCCTCTACCCCACCCTCCATCTCACCCTGACACCCCCTCTCCTCTCCCCCACCCTGCATCTCACCCTGACACCCCCTCTCCTCTCCCCCACCCTGCATCTCACCCTGACACCCCTCTCCTCTCCCCCACCCTCCATCTCACCCTGACACCCCCTCTCCTCTCCCCCACCCTCCATCTCACCCGGACACCCCCTCTCCTCTCCCCCACCCTGCATCTCACCCTGACACCCCCTCTCCACTACCCCACCCTCCATCTCATCCTGACAGCGCCTCTCCTCTCCCCCACCCTGCATCTCACCCTGACACTCCCTCTCCTCTCCCCCACCCTGCATCTCACCCTGACACCCCCTCTCTTCTCCCCCACCCTCCATCTCACCCTGACACCCCCTCTCCTCTACCCCCATCCTCCATCTCACCCTGACACCCCCTCTCCACTACCCCACCCTCCATCTCATCCTGACACCGCCTCTCCTCTCCCCCACCCTGCATCTCACCCTGACACCCCCTCTCCTCTCCCCCACCCTGCATCTCACCCTGACACCCCCTCTCCACTACCCCACCCTCCATCTCATCCTGACACCCCTTCTGCTCTACCCCCATCCTACATCTCACCCTGACACCCCCTCTCTTCTCCCCCACCCTCCATCTCACCCTGACACCCCCTCTCCACTACCCCACCCTCCATCTCATCCTGACACCGCCTCTCCTCTCCCCCACCCTGCATCTCACCCTGACACCCCCTCTCCTCTCCCGCACCCTGCATCTCACCCTGACACCCCCTATCCTCTCCCCCACCCTGCATCTCACCCTGACACCCCCTCTCTTCTCCCCCACCCTCCATCTCACCCTGACACCCCCTCTCCACTACCCCACCCTCCATCTCATCCTGACACCGCCTCTCCTCTCCCCCACCCTGCATCTCACCCTGACACCCCCTCTCCTCTCCCGCACCCTGCATCTCACCCTGACACCCCCTCTCCTCTCCCCCACCCTGCATCTCACCCTGACACCCCCTCTCCTCTCCCCCACCCTGCATCTCACCCTGACTCCCCCTCTCCACTACCCCACCCTCCATCTCATCCTGACACCGCCTCTCCTCTCCCCCACCCTGCATCTCACCCTGACACCCCCTCTCCTCTCCCCCACCCTGCATCTCACCCTGACACCCCCTCTCCTCTCCCCCACCCTGCATCTCACCCTGACACCCCCTCTCTTCTACCCCACCCTCCATCTCACCCTGACACCCCCCTCTCCTCTACCCCCACCCTCCATCTCACCCTGACACCCCCTCTCTTCCACCCCACCCTCCATCTCACCCTGAAACCCCCCTCTCTCCTCTACCCCCACCCTCCATCTCACCCTGACACCACCTCTCTTCTACCCCACCCTCCATCTCACCCTGACACCGCCTCTCCTCTCCCCCACCCTGCATCTCACACTGACACCCCCATCCTCTACCAAACTCCATCTCACCCTGACACCCCCTCTCCTCTCCCCCACCCTCCATCTCACCCTGACACCCCTTCTGCTCTACCCCCATCCTACATCTCACCCTGACACCCCTTCTGCTCTACCCCACCCTCCATCTCACCCTGACACCCCCTCTCCTCTACCCCCATCCTCCATCTCACCCTGACACCCCTTCTCCACTACCCCACCCTCCATCTCATCCTGACACCGCCTCTCCTCTCCCCCACCCTGCATCTCACCCTGACACCGCCTCTCCTCTCCCCCACCCTGCATCTCACCCTGACACCCCCTCTCCTCTCCCCCACCCTCCATCTCACCCTGACACCCCCTCTCCTCTCCCCCACCCTCCATCTCACCCTGACACCCCTTCTGCTCTACCCCCATCCTACATCTCACCCTGAAACCCCCCCTCTTCTCTACCCCCACCCTCCATCTCACCCTGACACCCCCTCTCTTCTACCCCACCCTCCATCTCACCCTGACACCCCCTCTCTCCTCTACCCCCACCCTCCATCTCACCCTGACACCCCCTCTCTTCTACCCCACCCTCCATCTCACCCTGACACCCCCTCTCCTCTCCCCCTCCCTCCATCTCTCCCTGACACCCCTTCTGCTCTACCCCCATCCTCCATCTCACCCTGACACCCCCTCTCCTCTACCCCACCCTCCATCTCACCCTGACACCCCCATCCTCTACCAAACTCCATCTCACCCTGACATTCCTTCTCCTCTACCCCACCCTCCATCTCACCCTGACACCCCCCTCTTCTCTACCCCCACCCTCCATCTCACCCTGACACCCCCTCTCTTCTACCCCACCCTCCATCTCACCCTGACACCCCCTCTCTCCTCTACCCCCACCCTCCATCTCACCCTGACACCCCCTCTCTTCTACCCCACCCTCCATCTCGCCCTGACACCACCTCTCCTCTCCCCCACCCTCCATCTCACCCTGACACCCCTTCTGCTCTACCCCCATCCTCCATCTCACCCTGACACCCCCTCTCCTCTACCCCACCCTCCATCTCACCCTGACACCCCCTCTCCTCTACCCCACCCTCCATCTCACAAATACACACCCGCTCTATCAGACATTCCTCTTCTCTATGAATCCTGCCACACCTCTCTCTCCTTTTCCCCCTGCATTCTCCCCTAGTCCCCTCCCACCCCCCACCACCTTTCTAAACACCCGGGGCAATCACTGGATGGGGGCTGGTGAAAGGGGATTTACCCCTAGTGTCCCCCGGAAGTTTCACGCCCACTGAATCAATTTTCTTGCTGGTTTTCTCTCCTAGTGGACCCGGGCAGAGCCGAGATCCAGCAGCTGGGCTCCACAGAAGTTCTGGAGGGAGACAAACTGAACCTGACCTGCTCCCACTGCGCCGCCAAGGCGAGTGACAGCACAGTCTGGTACCAGCAGCTCCCGAACCCGGGACCCCAGTTTGCAGTTACTGGATACAAGGAAACTGTTAATAGCCCAGAGCTGAAGGGAGCTCTGTACATCTCCGCTGACAAAGCGTCTGGCACTCTGGCCCTGTGCCGTGTGAGGCTGGCAGATGCTGCAGTGTATTTCTGTGCTCGGAGCGACACGGTGTGATAGCCAGGAGTGGCCCCCGGGCAATAAATATCCCACCCCTACTCCGGGGCTGAGTGTGTGTGTGTGTGGGGGGGGGGGGGATGAGCAGAAGGTGAGGAACACTTCCATGGGTGCGGGGGAGAGGGGCGACCAGGGAGAACAAAAAGAGAGGAATAAAATATTTAGGGCCAAATTTACAAAAACGTCTCTATGCGCCTAACTATTTACACGTGCGACTACTGAGATGTGATACTTTGGAAAATTTCTAAGAAAGTCCCCCTTAAGAGGGAATGAAGAAGAACAGTAAAGGGGAGGGTAAACCATGGAAGTAAATAAACCCTTCCAAGCCATCGGCAAGCACATTATCTAGATGGATAGATACGTTATCTATCTATCCAACTATCTATCACCATATGCCTCCATCTCTCTCTCTCACTTCCCAATGCACCCATCTATCTATCTATTTATCTATCTATTTATTAATTAATAGGCAGCAGATAAGTCAAACACAAGAAATATTTCTTCACATAATGCACAGTCAACCTTTGCCAGAGGATGTTGTGAAGGCCAAGACTATAACAGGGGTCAATAAAGAACTAGATAAGTTCATGGAGGATAGGTCCATCAATGGCTATTAGCCAGGATGGGCAGGGATAGTGACCCTAGCCTCTGTTTGCCAGGGACTGAATGACAGAGGATGGATCACTCCATAATTGCCCTGTTCTGTTCATTCCCTCTGAAGCACCTGGCATTGGCCACTATCGGAAGACAGAATAGATGGACCTTTGGTTTGACCCAGTGTGGCCGTTCTTATGTTCTTATCTATCTATCCATCCCCATATGCACCCATCTATCTATCTCTCCATCCATCTATCAACACCATCCTTGTCTTGCGGGGTTGCCACACATACTGGAAAAGATGATTTACACACAGATTGGCTAGTAAAGCAGAATGTGATTTAATCATTTCCCACCACGTAGCGCGAATTCGGAATTAATTTGTAAGGTTTCACTGCGCAGCCTGATAACTTCCTCCCTTTCGCAAGTCGCCAGCGAATTCTGCAGAGACGAACTCCCTTGGGGAATGTGATGGAGACGGTTTCCCGTGCTGGGAACTCGGGCCGTCTCCCGCTAGGGGTCGCTGCAGTACAAGCAGAAGTCGACCCTATTTAGACATAATGACACCGGGGTCTGCAGCTTCGCCGGGATATTCATGCAGTCGGGTTCCCCTGCCCCGTCCTGAGCCCGCGCCCGCCGCCTGCTTAGACAGACGCAGTGAGGCAGTTTTGGAGGCTCAGATGAAAGGCAGTTACCCAGCAATGCACAGAGAGAGACAGAGAGGGAGAAAGGTGTTGATGCGGATACTCCCCCTCCCCCCCCAGTCCCTCACACCTCCAGCTCCGTCCGGCAGCAGCATCTTGGCCTGTTATTTACTCCTCCCCGCTCTAGGAAACGGGCAACGCTTCCCTCTCGCCCGTTTGCGCAGGGCAAGGCAGCGAGCCCAGGGGCTGATCCCGGGGAGGAGCAGAGACACCGAGATTCCCCTGTGACCATGGTACCAATGCTGGGCTCGGCGCTTGTGCTGGTTTTTGTTTCAGGTCAGGAAGATCACACATTTTCCAATCTCTCTCTCCCCTTCCGCGTTCTCCCTTCTGCGCTCTTCTAACCACCCCTGGCAGGCACAGGGAAAGGGTGGGGTTTGGCCACATAAAAACCACTAAATTAATTCGCTGCTGCGTTTTCTCTCCTAGGCGCCCCGGGCAGAGCCGAGATCCGGCAGCCGCGCTCCGCAGAAGACTCGGAGGGAGCCGAACTGAACCTCACCTGCTCTCACGGTTCCGTCGTCACTGAAACTAGAGTTTGGTACCGGCAGCTCCCGAGCCGAGGGCCCCAGTATATAGTCTCGGGATACCAGGGAATCGTTAACAGCATCGACCCCGAGGGAGCTTTGCACATCCGTCAAGACAGAAAATCCAGCACATTGTCCCTGCGCAGGGCGAGGCTGGCAGACACAGCGGTGTATTATTGTGCTCTGAGCGACACAGTGGGACAGCCAGGGGCGGCCCCGTGCAATAAGTGTCTCACTCCGGTGTGTGTGTGTGTGTGTGTGGGGGGGGTGTTTCCGGGCGGGGTGTGGAGGGTGGGAAGCAAGGGTGATCAGAGAAGAAAAAATAAATTAATAAAACACTTAGGGCCAAATCTACAAAGGTCTCTGTGCGCCTAATTATCAACCGAGGCAACTAGTGAGATTTAATACTTTGGCAAAGGCCTGAGGCCTTGGCTACACTTGCAGATGTACAGCGCTGTGAGTTAAACCTGACTTTGTGCAGCTGAGTAGGGAAAGCGCTGCAGTCTCTCCACACTGACAGCTGCCCAGCGCACTGTCGTGGCCACATTTGCGGCAATTGCAGCGCTGTTGGGAGCGGTGCATTATGGGCAGCTATACCACAGAGCACCTTTTCCCATTCTGGCGCCGTGGGTTGTGGGAAGGGGGCGTGGGTGCGGGGCATTCTGGGTCCTGTCCCAACGCCCCATGATGCATCACTTCGCATCCCAGAAATCCCTTTGTTTCCGTCCACCTTTGGCGCCATCTTTCAACGGTTTCTGTGCAGCGCGATCTGTCTGCGGGAAATGGAGCCCGATCTGCTGAGGCGTATGCTGACGAGTCTCGCCAGCACGTCACGTTTGGCTGTCGAACTATTCCTTAAGATCCAAAGTGACAGTGAGAGTGAGGAGTCCGACGATGCTATCGAGCTGCGCAACGCGTACGACACGAAATTGCTTGTGGCATTCACGGACATGCTCAGCACTGTGGAACGCCGCTTTTGGGCTCGGGAAACAAGCACCGAGTGGTGGGATCACATCGTCATGGAAGTCTGGGATGACGAGCAGTGGCTGCAGAACTTTCGGATGAGAAAAGCCACTTTCATGGGACTGTGTGAGGAGCTCGCCCCCACCCTGCGGCGCAAGGACACGAGATTGAGAGCTGCCCTGCCAGTGGAGAAGCGGGTGGCTATTGCAATCTGGAAGCTGGCAACTCCAGACAGCTACCAGTCGGTCGGAAACCAGTTTGGAGTGGGAAAGTCAACCGTTGGAATCGTGTTGATGTAAGTTTGCAAGTCCATTAATCGCATCCTACTCAGAAGAACCGTGACTCTGGTAACGTGCAGGACTTAGTGGATGGCTTTGCACAAATGGGGTTCCCTAACTGTGGAGGGGCGATAGATGGGGCACACATTCCTATTCTGGCACCACCCCACCTAGGATCTGAGTACGTTAATCGGAAGGGGTATTTCTCTATAGTTCTCCAGGCACTTGTGGATCACCGTGGGTGTTTCATTGACATTAACACAGGCTGGCCCGGAAAGGTGCACGATGCACGCATCTTTCGGAACACTTGGCTGTTCAGGAAGATGCAGGCCGGGACTTTTTTCCAGGGGGGAAGATCACGGTAGGGGAAGTTGAAATGCCCATTGTGATCCTTGGAGATCCTGCTTACCCGTTAATGCCGTGGCTCATGAAACCCTATACAGGGAGCCTTGACAGCAGCAAGGAATGGTTCAACTACAGGCTGAGCCAGTGCTGAATGATTGTGGAGTGTGCCTTTGGCCGTTTAAAGGCCCGCTGGTGATCTCTGTATGGGAAACTGGACTTGGCCGAAAACAGCATCCCCGCGGTTATATCCGCGTGCTGTGCCCTCCATAATATTTGTGAAGGGAAGGGTGAAAGCTTCACTCAGGCATGGACCTCTGAGGTTCAACACCTGGAGGCTGAATTTGCACAGCCAGAGAGCAGGGCTATTACAGGGGCCCAGCCCGGGGCTGCAAGGATTAGGGATGCCTTGAGGGAGCAATTTGAGGCTGAAAACCAGCAGTGATATCTGGTGCCCTGCACGGGAGTGAAGTGCAGTAGTTCCAATCTTTAGGAATCAGTGTTTGCTAAGCAGACAAGCAGACTTGCAGTGCCTGTTTATTTCCTGGGCTAAGGAGTCTTTTACTTTATGCAATAATAAAGAATGTTTTCAAAGCCAAAAAATCCATTTATTGAAAAGAAAAAAAAATTACTTATTGAAAAGAAACAAGGGGGTGGAGTGGGGAACGGTACAATCACAGATTCGTGTCTGTCCTGTCTGGTGTGCTGTGCAGTGAGTGCTGCACTTCAGGACAGCTATACTGCATGGTGATGGGGGTTGAGTGCAGAGGGTAAGGGTCGTGGTTTTCAGGGCTGGGTGGTGAAGATACTGGTGTTGGAGGCAGCGGGTGGCGTGAAGAACACGGAAGTTGGGGAAAGTGGGTTGGAGGTGACAGTGGGGCACAACGGAAAGAGTTTTGGGACAAGGGCTGTGGGGGGGGGGGGGTGGCGTTTGCGTTTGCGGTACTGCTCCTCTTTCTGCATGGCTACCAGCTCCTGGATAGCGTCTGCTTGGCGCTCCAGGATGCTTATGACCCTATCAGTGCTTTGCTGCCTGTGCGCGGTGCTTTGCCGCCGGTGCGCTGCGTTTTCCTGGCGGATCCTGCTTTCTCTCTCCCTCCAGTTCTGTGCTTTCTCATTCTCTTTAATAGATTGCCGCATCACTTCTTGCAGCATGTCTTCTTTGCTTTTTCGCGGTCTCTTCCTGAGTCTTTGCAGTCTCTGAGCAGGCGATAAAAGGGACGGCTGAGGTCTCAAGGTTGATGCAGCTGTATAGGCAAAATGCAACATTTAACAGAGGCAGCATTGTTTATACCAGACAGAGTAATGATTCCCCCCGCACTTAAGGAGTAGAAAACACACAGGGTCTACACAATAGCATAATTTTCCCCTCCAAAACAGAGCACACATATCCCACGGGAGCCTCAAAATGGTGAGTAAGGGGGACTGATTGTTTCAGGGCTGCACTGTCCTCTGGGTTTCTGTGTCTTGGGGAGAGCCAACAGCTTCAGGGGGCACCTACACTGAACACTGTCCCAACATTTTCCACAGGAGTTCGTACTGGACGATATCTCGCTGCTGAGGGTGACCTGGGAAGCAAGGGAGGGTATTCTACTGCAATGCGGCTTCCGCCCTGGCCCATATGCAGCTTGCCTGTGTGCAGCAATGGTCCCCCCGCCCCTCGCGGCACAATGGCGCGGACACGTTAGCCTGGCTGGGACAAGGACCACGGTGGCTCTCCCGATAAACCTGCGCAAGCGCATTGCACACGTTCTGGATGAGACATTCGAGGAGATTACCAAGGCCGATTACTGCGATGTGATAAACCACATCAATGCACTATTCTGCATCTAGGCATGCATGCCTAACCCTCCTCTCCCAAAGAGCCCGCACCGAAAAAATTCCTTCCCGAAAAAAACCCGCTTACCGGGAACCTGCTCTTCTGTTTGTCCTCCACCAAGTACCGGCCGCTGCGACTGGCTACCTTCCTCCTGGCTCGAGAAGAGCTCCTGGCTGCATGGCTCCAGGGATTCCGGGGTGTCTCCATCCAGCCCACCACCATCACTCTCGTTTTCCTCCTTCTCCTCCTCCTCCTCCTCTTCCTCCTCCCCCCCCCCCACCAGCTCTGAAGTGTCCATGGTGGTGCTCGGAGTGGAGGTGGGGTTAACCCCAAGTATCGCATCCAGCTCTTTGTAGAATCAGCAGGTCGCGGGGGGAGCACCCAAGCGGCCGTTTGCGTCGCGGGCTTTGCGGTAGGCACTCCGCAGCTCCTTCACTTTAATCCTGCACTGCAGGGCATCCTGGTCATGGCCCCTTTCCATCATGTCCTTTGATACCTTCCCGAAGGTATCGTAATTCCTACGGCTGGAGCGCAGCTGGGACTGTACAGCTTCCTCCCGCCAAACACTGATGAGGTCCAGCAACTCACCATTGCTCCATGCTGGGGCTCGCTTGGCGCGTGGAGGCATGGACACCTGGAAAGATTCGCTGATAGCACTCCACACCACGCCGGGCTGAGCAAACAGGAAGGGGATTTTTAAAATTCCCGGGGAATGTAAAGGGTCAGTCACATGGTTGGTTACCTGAGGCCAGGGCAGTAGAGTTTGAACTGATGACCAGAGTGGCTTGAACAGGCATTGTGGGATACTGCCGAATAATTCTGGAGGCCAGTCACAGCGCATTGGGTGGCCACACTGGCGCCGCAGCGCTGCAGCGGCAGCGCAATACTCGCTATTCCTCTCAGGGAGGTGGAGTACATGCAGCGCTGCAACCACGGAGATACAGCGCTGCAAATGCCTTGCCAGTGTGGACGGGGAGTGAGTTACAGCGCTGGGGGCGGCTTTACAGCGCTGCAACTCGCAAGTGTAGCCAAGGCCTGGCACCGTGACAGAGTCACATAGCAGAGCTGTACAAAAACCCTCGCAGCCCTGCTGCAGAGGATGGTACAGGCATTAAAACGGGCAGCAACGTCTTGAAACAGACTGAGTACTGACGCTGCTTAAAGATACAACTCCCCATAACAGTTACATGTTTATTTAAAGAGATAATTTAAACACAATCCTTGGATAATATAATGGGCATGAGCTTTAATTAGGAAATTATGAATACCTATTTTCTTAGCTGACGAGATGTCCTGTATCAGTGTAGAGTGGGGGGGGGGGGGGGGAATCAGTAGTAGTAAAATAAATGTTAAAGGTGAGTACAAATGTAGATGAAGTGAACTATTGTTGAAAATACAAATTGAGATTAAATGCGAATGAAAACATTCCTTTACGCATGGACAATATACTGTTAAATTGCTCATTTGTGGTGAAATGGGGGTAAAATACGCGAGTTAAAATACTGGGGAAATAGTTAGAAATACCCGGTTTTGAGTGGTGGGGTAAAGCTGCAGTTACCAATTCGTCAGGGGTCACATCAATACTCCTGTTTCAGAGACATTTGCATTTTGGGTCGATTTGTTTGGAAACGATTTAATTGCAAAACACTTTCCCCAAGAATGTATGTGAGAATCGTGAACTCTAAAATCATGTGGTACGTGGTAAAATCATGACAAAACACCGCCATCTGCTGGTTGAAAATATAAACACAGGTTGTCATTGGAAACCCTTCCACGCGCTGTGTCTTCGGTTTCACTCAGGCTGTCGGCAAAGGCAGCAGAGGAAAGACGAAAATGATTTAAAATAATTCTTTCAGGAGTTCTGGCTGGGCATTTCAAAGGAGGTTAATGGCGTTGGGTGCCTCATCCCATTACATTTGCTGTGATAATCCCAGACATTATTGCCGGTAAACATATTCATGCCCCACCCCACTGATACCTGGGTGCGTCAAGAAATCTCAACAGTCCCTACATGAGTTAGAAAAAACCCTAGGGTTAGGGCTAGGGAAACTGAGGCATAGAGGATGACACATCGTCACACACACACAGTCTGTGGCAGAGCTGGTCTCTGAATCCCAGAGCAGACCCTTGTCCACAAGCCCATCCCTCTCCCCTTAAGAACACCAATATCTCAGCTGGAGTCTGACCTGAACCCACTGTGTTTCCTGGATCTGCGGTGAGTTCCCCCAAACTCCCCCCTCTTCTTCTTCCTCGGTTTCTAATGAAGTTTCCACAGTTGTAGCTGCCGTTACAGAGATGACATTTATATTTCTCTGAGGCAGCGGCAATAGCTGGGAGTTTGAAACTTGGTCGGTATAGATTGAAGATACTATGGAGACGTGTTTTATTCTCAGCGTTTGGATGTTTCTCCTAGGGAACTGGGCTGGGATTTCAAAGAGGCCTAAGGAAACTAGACACTCAATTCCCATTGAACCGTAAACCTAACCCCATACTTAACCCTTACCCAAGACTGTAACCAAAATGCGAATGGTACAATCTGACAGTTCACCCTCACCATAACCCGAAACCCGACCCCTGCCCTAGGGGGTGTAGAAGTACAGCCCGCCAGCCCAGTCTCTTCCCTAAAGAACCTACAGTCTAAGGGTGACTACCCGTCTCTGCCACTGAGCTGCTATATGGACTTGGGCAAGTCCTTTCTACTCTCTGTGCATGTTTCCCTCCCAGCCCCTTGTCTGCCTTTCCCTGCTGCGCAGGTAATCCCTTAGGGGCAGGGAGCCTTTGTGCCTGTTTGTTTTTAAAGCACCTGTCACGCTGCCTAGGGAGGCCCGTAGGCGCTTGCTGGAATAATCACAATGCGGCACCAGCCTGTTCTGGAGATGGGACACCAGGCAAACGGATCGGCCAGGCCATTCTCGGGCGGGATACACCTGAGGGTAAAACCAGGCCGCGTCCCCATATCCCTTACCCTCTGCTGCCCCCTAGCGGCTCTTCCACTCCAACCCCCTTCAGCTGCATCAATCCGCGTTGCATTGAAATCCTGTTTTCATTCGCTTCCCCTCATCTTTTTTTTTTTTTTTTTTTAAATTCCTGATACAATTTTCTGTGCCTGATAGTGAGACAGGCTGGCGCTTCGCCTTGTTACCCTCTTCGGCCAGTGGCTTATAACCATCTTTTTGCTTCCTTGATGCCAGTGTGCGCCCGCTACATAAATATTGCTTAACCCCGGAGAGCACAACAGAGAGGGAAACCCATGAATTATAGGGACAGAGCCTTAACTGGTAGAAACCGGACCCGCTGCCCGGATTTAAATGCGGCTCCACTGATTTACATCAGCTATGGCTCTGCCCGTGGTCTCCAGTGAAACTATGGCCAGTTTGCTCCGGGTGGGGAACCGGCCCAATGACTCTGATGGAACCCAATTAATCTGCACCAGTGGAGGATCAGGCCCAGTGCACTCAGGAGGAAAACCCTTTCCCTCCCCCACCCACTTGCACAGGGTAAATGTACCGAGTTCCTTCCAGCCTGAAGGCCGCCCCTGGAGGCTGAGCGGTGTCACAGCGTCACCTCATCCAGGTTCATCTGCAGCCACTTCATTCTGCAGCTGAGTCCCTGACAATGAGCCTGGCCGCTTTGCTGCTGGTGCTGGCTCCAGGTATTCGAGGCTCCGCTCTGAGCAGGGCGCCCCGGGTTGGGATTTCCAAACTCTCGGGGAATGGCTTTTCTGAAAGAAAGGCGCTCCGATAGCACGGGGATGGGCGCCTGTGGGTAGGCAGACGGACAGTGCAGAGGGGAGGATGGGCAGATGGTGCAGAGTGTGAGAAAGAGACACGTGGAGAGACAGAACAGAGGGAAGAGTAGATGGATGGACAGACAGTGCAGAGGGAAGGATGGGGAGATGGACAGGCAGGCAGCGCAGAGGGAAGGTGGATGGAAGGACAGACGGACAGCGCAGAGGGAAGAATGGACAGATGGACAGACAGAGAAGAAGGAAGGATGGGGAGATGGACAGGCAGGCAGCGCAGTGCTAAGAGTGGAGGGACAGACAGACAGCAAGAGGAAAGGGAGGATTTTCGTTCGCTTGTTTTCTCCTTTGTCTGCACAGAGGTGCATGTATGTTCCTGTCACTGCTGAGCAAGAAAACTGGACTAAAACCAACCTCCTCCCCCCAGGTGCGTTGGGCCAATACACGGTGACCCAGGAGCGGTCCCAGGCCGCTGCCCATGAAGGAGAACCCATCCAGCTCAACTGCTCCTACACGGGCACCGAGTACAGCGTGCATTGGTACCGCCAGCTCCAGGGGGGCCAGCCGCGGTTCGTGGCGCTCCTGTCCTCTAGCGGCAGAGACACCCGAGAGAATTTCACCATGAGCCTGGACACCAAAACCAAAAGCAGCTTCTTGTACCTGAACAGCAGCCGCCTGGAAGACTCGGCTGTGTACCTGTGCGCGCTGGAGCACAGTGCTAGGTGAGCACAGGCAGCCCGTCACCAAACCCGGGGGGGGGGGGGCAGGGCACAAGGACCGAAGAGAGGAGACAAGCAGAAGTTAGAATAGAACAGAGGATATGAGCACAGAAGAGAAGAAAGGAAAGTAGAACAGAGTGGGCGAGAGGCAATAGGAATAGATTGGAACAGAAGAGAACACAGTGGAATGGACCGGAACGGAAGCGATGTGAACAGAATAAAGGGGAGAGAAGAGAAGAGGGATCAGTAATTTAAGGAAGAAACACCTGGAAAATTATAGACATTTTCACCTTTTCACCTTCCCCAATTGCCTGGATCGGGTGGTTTTGTATCAAAAATAGCTTCCTTGTCCCACAACACTAGCAGATGGGGAAGCATTCTCTGGGGAGACAATCCGGTAACTCAGTCATTCCCATGTGATTTTCCCTGTTGTTCAGGTCAGACACTTTCAGACTGGTAACATGCACACAGACATTCTCACATACAGCCACACACAGGACACACTCGCACAAGCATTCTCTCATACAACCTCTCTGTCTCACACACATACACACACACTTGCACAGACATACTACATTGATGCATTAGCTGTTTTTTGTAGTTCTGCAGAAATATTTATTACTGCTTTTTTTAGCTCGGCTACCCAGGGCCGGCTTTAGCAAGAGCGGGGCCCGATTCCTGGGGGCGGGGCTTGCTGCAAGCCCCGCCCCCAGGAATCGAGCCGAGCTCCGGCCGGGGTTGCCGGGCTTGAGTCCGACCCGGAGCCGCACCGCTGGTGCTTGGGGCGGCACATTTTTAGGGGCGGCATGGCCGGCGCCAGAATGCCGCCCCTAAAAATGTGCCCCGGCCGCCCTAGCTCACCTCCGCTGCTGCTGCCTGGGAGGGAGGGGGAGATCCCGAGCGGCGCGGCGCCCGAAACAGCCTTTTCGGGCGCCGCTTCTCCCCCTCCCTCCCTCCATCCCTCCTAGGCTTGAGAGCCTGGGGGGAGGAGGCAGGGGTGGGGATTTGGGGAAGGGGCGGAGTTGAGGCGGGGCCGGGGGTGGGGTAATTAAAAAACGGGGGGGGGGGGGGGCGGCCAAAATTGTTTTTGCTTTGGGCGGCAAAAATCCTAGAGCCGGCCCTGGCTCCGGGGGCTATTTAAAGTGCCGGGGCTCCAGCTAACTCTGCTGCCTCGCTCCTCTAAATAGCCGCGAGAGCCCCGCAGCTTCCCCAGGGCTCCGGCACCTATTTAAAGGGCCAGGGTGGTAGAAGCAGGGGGGCCCTGCCCTGCCTGGAGCCAGCCCCTGCTGCACCCCCTGCCCCGCCTCCAGCCCCGCACCCCCTGCCCTGCCCACACCAGCCCCTGCCTGCAGCCAGCCCCGAACCCCCTACCCTACCTGCAGCCAGCCCCTGCTGCACCTCCTGCCCTGCCTCCAGCCCCGCACCTCCTGCCCTGCCTGCACCAGCCCCTGCCTGCAGCCAGCCCCACACCCCCTACCTCCAGTCAGCCCCTGCCCTGCCCCTGCCCTGCCTCCAGCAAGGAATATATGTAATATATCATTTTGATTTTATTTATATAGTTATG
Source organism: Emys orbicularis (assembly GCF_028017835.1). NCBI lineage: Eukaryota > Metazoa > Chordata > Testudines > Emydidae > Emys > Emys orbicularis. The sequence continues at coordinate 55,615,645 of NC_088694.1, read as the reverse complement.
GAAAGTAAATAATACATGGAAGAAATGAAAGGGGGTTTTTTACGTCTTTTTTTTTAGTCATCCCTGTCGGGACCCCGCCTAAAATGTTCAAATTGGGCCCCGCACTTCCTAAAGCCGGCCCTGCATACAGTAATGGCAAAGTTCTCGGTCCAGGCTTGTAGCAGTGATAGAATAAACTGCAGGTTCAAATCAAGTCTCTGGAGTACATCCACAGCTGGGATGGGTCATTCAGTCCTTTGTATAGAGCTTCCTTTTTTAGCAAAGTCCCTCCAGAGGTATGAAGCAGGATTGAAGACAAGATGGAGACAAGGCATCAGCCTTTTATAGTCTCTTGCCGTGTGGTCTTTGCTTTCTTTGTCCCAAGGACACTCTATCCAGCATGTGGCATAGAAAAACCTTAGAGTTCTGTCCATAGGCAGGTCCCCTGCATGCCTTGCTGAGTCACAAGGTGTATCTACCTTCTCTAAATGGGTCAATTGTATAGCTCATGGTCCTTAGTGGGCCATCAAGCAGGCTAGGCAGAACTAACACCAACTTGTCTGGGGTGTTCCCCGGAAGCATAGCACAAGTTTGAAATACAGACAGTATAGAGCCAATATTCATAACGTCAACTACAAAACTGATACACATATACAGATAGCATAATTATAATCAGCCAATCAGAACCTCTCCATAGACCCCTTCCACGACAACCTTTATACAATATTGGCTGCAAATATATAACAGTGGTTGCAACGGTGATCTATACAGTTACAGATTATGTCAATAGCATCACAGGAGGTGACACGGCATCAGTGAGACTGATATTGGAATACTGCATCCAGTTTTGGTGTCCACCTTTGAAAAAGATGTTGTGAAATTGGAGCTGGGGCAGCAAAGAGCCACCAAATGTTCTGAGGGCTGGAGAAAAATGCCTTCTAGTGAGCGATTGAAAGAGCTCAACCTCTTTAGCTTATCAAAAGAAGATCGAAAGGTGACTTCATTGAAGTGTTGAAGTGCCTTAATGGAGAGAAAAGATTGGGTATTAAAGGGCTGGAGAGAATCGAGCAGAGAAAGGCAGAACAAGACCCAGTGGCTGGAAGGTGAAAAGAGACAAATTCATATGACAAATAAAGCACAAATATTCAACAGCGAGAATGATTCACCACAGGAACAAGCTACCAAGGAAAGTGGTGGATTCTCCATCTCTTGATGTCATTTCATGAAGACTAGATGCCTTTCTGGAATGTGTTTGCCCCCAAAGTAGCTATTGTGTCATACAGGAGGCCTGTGACATGCAGGGAGTCCGATTAGATGCTCTCATGGTCTCTTGTGGCCATCAAGTCTACTAATTTCCGAAAAACTGAGTGTAGCATTGGGAGCAGCGTCTGAGGTTTTACCGTCTAGTCGGCTTGCTTCCTAAAATGAACACTCCTTGAGTGGGGTGATCCACAGGGAGTAGCTCAAACCTCCAAAGTGCCTGGCCAGGGGCAGGATATTAGCACAGCAAGGGAGGGGCGTGGCAGTGACATCACAAAGCCCTTTTGCAGAACCTCAGACTATTGGTCAAAGGTGGTGACCTCACAGAGAGATGCTGACATCAGCCAGGCAGGACAGAGGCGAGTGGCCCGGGAAACCTCAGAGACTCCTGTGGCTTTGCTTCAGCAAGTCTCTGTCTCGAGGTCTCTCTTTGAGGACTGAGAGAACATTCGGGTTCACGTACGTGAGCGGCAGGAGGAACCTCTGTCGAGTTTTCTCCTTCCCTTTCCGTGATTGTACTAGAAAGCAGACGTCCCTGTTTAGAAGGTAAGAGCCTCCTCCAGGTTGGAAACCTCTTCAGTCTGATCCATCGGGTGACAGTTGAATTCTAGGCATGGAAAACACCAGCTTAAGGAGGCAGAATTTCATTCAGCACCTGGGATTTTGTCCCTTAGAATCACTGGGGACATTGGGGTTTGTCCTTTTGGTTTCACCTTTTCCTCCATCCCTCCCTCCTTTCTTTTCTTCTCTTGCTTCTTTTGTCCTTCCCCTGTTCCCCTCCCAACACCAGGGGGTGTGTGTTTGTGTGTCGCGGGGGAGTGCTCTGCAGCTCCCACTGGGGGAGGTCCACCCAAAAATGTGGGGCTGAAGTAGTGACCCGGCAGTGATCCCCACCAGTAGCGTAGCTAGGGGGGGTGCAGGGGAAGCAGCCACTTCCCCTCAGCACATTTTCCAAAAGCGGCGCCTTAGTTAGGGGTTACCATGGCGCCAGCAGGAGGGGCCCACACTCCGCTCTGAAGCTTGGCCTGCCTGGCTGGCGCTGACCTCCTGCACGCAAAGGGGGGGCAGCACGGCCGGAGGAGCCATGGGGGGGGGGGCAGCACGGCCGGAGGAGCCATGGGGGGGCCGCGGGGGCGGAATGGCACGGCCGGAGGAGCCATGGGGGGCAGGGCCGGCTCTAACTTTTTTGCTGCCCCAAGCAGCAAAAAAAAGTGCCGGCCCCCGAGCCCCCCCCCCCGCCGAGCGCCGCACCGCTGGAACCCCCCCCCCCGAGCGCCGCGCCCCGCGCCGCCCCCCCGCCGAGCACCGCGGTGCCGGAGCGCCCCCGCCCCCCCCGCGGAATGCCGTGCCGCGCCGCGCTGACCCCCGCCACCCCAAGGTTGGCCGCCCCTTACCAGGTGCCGCCCCAAGCATGTGCTTGGTTGCCTGGTGCCTGGAGCCGGCCCTGATGGGGGGTCGCGGGGGCGGAACGGCACGGCCGGAGGAGCCATGGGGGGGGGGGCGCGGCGCGGCACGGCCGGAGGAGCCAGCCAAGGGGGGGGCGCGGAGTGGCCACAGGAGGAGCCAAGGGGGGCGTGGCCAGAGGAGGAGCCAAGGGGGGGCGCCTTTTTAATGTTTGCTCCTCCTGCTCTTAGAACCTGGCTATGCCACTGATCCCCACCAGTGACCTGGGCCATCCTTTGGGCTCTCTGGTGAGAACCCTCAGCCTCCCGTCCTCAGCCTCTACCCTGACTGGCTGAGCAGGGGGTTATTGACAGGGAGGAGACTCAGGTCCTTGTTCTCTTTTAAGACCAAGTAAATGAGTCATAAGCAGTTCTAGGTTTGATGAATTTTGCTGCTTCTCTGCATTAATTGTCTCTGAGCAGCTCATGATTCTCTCTAACATTGCAGTTCTCCTCAAATACTTGCTGAATAATTACTGAGCACTGTTGTTGGTCTGGAACTCATCTGAGAGCCCTTTATTCAGGTCATTCAATGTATGAAATTCAAGATCCGATGGTTAGTTTGAAAATCAGGGCTCTTGGGTCCTAGTCCCAACTCTGCCACTGACTGGCTGTGTGACCTAAGACAAGTCAATTCTCCTTTCTCAGCCTTAGCTTCTCCCTCTTTCAAGTAGGGATAATAATGATCCGCTCCTACCTACCTCACAGTGGGTGGAGGATGGGGATCCATTGGAGAGTGTCACTAGGAGGAGTGCATAATATGAGGTGTCCTAGCACGTTTACTCAGATCAGATTGTGAAATAGTTGAAATGGTCTATTTTAGTTGTATTTTTTTATTTTGAAATTGATAAGAGCAGCAACTACTTAGCTCAGACTGAGGCATCTTATCTCATTTTCGAGATCTAAGTGTCCTCTTGGTGTGCGACGAGACAATTTAACACACTGTGACAAACAGGAGATGCTTTTGTTTTGCAACAAAATATTTTTGCAAAGAACTTTCATCCCACTTGTTAGGAATTCAAGAAACAAACTGGTTTAGTCTGAATGGGATTTTCTGACAGAAACGGTTTCAATGAAATTTCCCCACCATCTCGATTCCTGGGCTCTCTCCCTGCCCAGGGGTGAAAGGAACTTAAAGGATTTACTGTTACGCCGGAGTCCTGAGCGGGGGTGTGGCCTCAACCGGAAGAGGCGGGGCCTTTCAAGATTTAAAAGCCCTGGGGCTCCAGCTGTGGCTGGGAGCCCCAGGGCCTTTAAATCACCCCGGAGCTACCAGCTGCAGAGGCGGCTGGGAGCCCCGGTGCTCAGGGGAGAATTAAAGGGCCTGGGGCTCCGGCCTCCGCGGAGCTCTGGGCCCTTTAAATCACCGCGGGAGCCCGGCTGCCAGAGATCCGGCAGCGCTTTAAAGGGCCCGGGGCTCCCCGCAGCGGCCAAAGATCCGGGCCCTTTAAATCCCCATCCGAGCCCGGCTGCCGGAGCTCCGGCGGTGCTTTAAAGGGCCCAGGGCTCCCTGCAGCGGCTGGAGCCCTGGGCCCTTTAAATCACCGCCGCAGAAGCCGGTCCAGTCCGGCACAGCGTACTGGCTCTTGCCGGTACGCTGTACCAGACCGGACCGGCTTACTTTCCCCTCTGCCGTGCCTCTGGGGGGTTTGTTGTCCATTAGAACAGGAGTCAGGACTGGTGGCTTCTCTTTCTGGCTCTGCCACCGCCTTGCTGTCTAGGCCCTTGGATAGGTCCCTTCCCTTCTCTGTAGCTCAGGCTGCTCCCCATCTGTCCAATGCGAACAGGGACAAGTCTCGAACTCTGGGCGGTCGTGAGCCTAAGTGAGATAAGGGGCGTTAAAGCCCTCTGTGAAGGAGAAAGGGGAATTTCTCAGTGTTTAGCACCAAGGAATTCTAAAGTTTGCTAAAATATCTAGTCTGCGGAAACAAGAAATGGTCGGGGCCAAATGTTTTAAGCATTGTCTTTTTAAAAGCCCATTCAGGGATGTGAGGCCCTGTCTTTTAGGTACCTGGGGTTCTTGCCAGCAGGAGAGAAGAGGTTCCTGCCTCCATTTTTGTGGCCTTAACAAACCAGATGCTGTGCCCCAGTTCTCGTCTGCGATCCCTGAAAAAGAACCTCTTCCCATCCATTAACAAGACAGGACCTATCTGTAAAAGGGGAAAAAAGAGAACCCTGGGACTTACAGACTAGCCAGCCTCACTTCCATAGCTGGAGAGAGACTGGAATACATCATTAAACAATCCCTTTGTCAGCACCTACAGGGGGGAGGGATAGCTCAGTGGTTTGAGCATTGGCCTGCTAAACCCAGGGTTGTGAGTTCAATCCTTGAGGGGGCCACTTGGGGAGCTGGGGCAAAATCAGTACTTGGTCCTGCTAGTGAAGGCAGGGGGCTGGACTCAATGACCTTTCAAGGTCCCTTCCAGTTCTAGGAGATGGGATATCTCTATTATATTATTATTATTATTATTTGGTTCTTAGGACTAGTGAGCATGGACTTGTCAAGAACAAATCATTCCAAACCAATCCTAGCTCCTTCTTTGGCAGGGTTCCGGGCCTAGTGGAGGTGGGTAACCAGTAGATGTGATCTCTCTTGGTGTTTCTAAGGCTTTTGACACAGTCCCATGGGACATTCTCACAAGCGAACGAGGGAAATGTGGTCTAGATGGAATCAGTGGAATGGGAGTGCAGAGGTGGTTGAAAGCCCAGACTCCAAGAGCCCTTCTCCATGTGTGGCTGTCCAACAGAGAGGGTGTACCTACTGGGTCCGGCAGGGATCAGTCCGGGGGCCGGTAGTAGTCAATATTTTCCTGAAGGATTTGGAAAATGGAGTGGAGAGCATGCTTCTACAATTTGCAAATGACACCAAGCACTTTGGAGCACAGGATTGGAATTCAAAACGCCCTGAACAAATTGGAGACTTGGTCTTCTTGAGCCAAACTCCATGGCTGGGCCCCTCTCTCTAGACTGGGCTGAAGTGAAACCCCAGAGCCAAACACTCCTCCTCCTGGGCAGTGCGCTCCCACCTTCAATGGGCAGATGCTGCTTAGCGCTGTCAGAGCAGCTTTTGCTGGGGGCTTCTCCCAGCACTTTCCAATAGTGGGAAAGTATGAAATCCCCATTTGACTGCTGGGGACAGAGCCAGAGAGGGGGGAGCAATTTGCTCAAAGTCCCACAGGGAAAGGAAAACACCCAGCAGTGGAACCAACAGGAAACCCAGCAATGGAACTCAGGAGTCCTGACTCCCAATCCCCTGGTCCAGTCACTCCAGCGGAGCACACGCCCTCGCAAAGCAGGGGGAGCGGACGTGAGGGCCTGCTTGTATTTGCCAGCTGTGGGAGGGAGTGTGCAGCAGTGGTTAGCGAAGGGGCCTGGAAAGAAGGCCTGCTGGGTCCCATCCATTCTTCCGACACTTGGTGTGACCCTGAGCCAGTAGCTTCCCCGCCCCAGGCCTGGTTCTCATCAGTGGGGTTGGGGTCGCAGTCCCGACAGCCCAGGCGGGTTGGGAGGCTCCAGGGAGGTGTGTAAAGTGCTGGGATGTCGGGATCCCGGACGCGCTGTCACCCCCGCACTAGGGCGGTGTCCGGCACCCCCTGCTGCTGGCCGAGTTTCTCTGTCCCTTGGCAATAAGACAGACTCTTGTTTTCACAGCCAGCCGATCGCCCCGTGCCATCACCCTGCCTGCTTGCTGGGCAGGGTAACTCCTCAGGTCACCACCACCCTCTCCAGCCTGCCTTGGGCTTGGAGAGTGAGGAGAAGGGCGAGGGACGACCCTGAACATCCTCCATCCATCGCTCCATCACCAGAGCAAGTGAGTGGCATTAGGGTTCCTCGGTGGCGTCCCCTGTCTGTCCGGGGAGAGGCAGAAAGAGGGGGAGAGAATCTCTCCCAAAGGAGATTGGATTTGCAAACAGCCCCCAGGAACCCCTCGCACTCAGACCAGGGAGGGGCTTCTCCAGAGCCATCTCTAGTGTGTTTGGCCAGGTCCCAGCAATGGGGCTCCCAGCCCTTCCCTTGTGGGAGACTGTTCCCCAGGCTGAGAGTCTCTGAGCTGGGCCAGACCCGGTGAGCTGCTGAGCATGGAAATCAATGGGAACTGAGGGGGCCCTGGCCTTGCTATGCCTAGGGACTTTGAAGTGGGGAATGGTTTCCCAGAAGAAGTCCGGACTCCTGGGTTCAGGGCTGGCTTTAGCAAGTGCGGGGCCCGATTCCTGGGGAGGCACTTTGGATTGCCGGCTGGGGGAGCGGGCCCCGCCGGGCTTGCCGCGCTCCGTCTGGAGGTCTGGCCGGGGTCGCGGGGCTGTCACGGTCCAGCCTGGGTCGTGGGGCTGCGGAGCTGCCGCGCTCCGGCCGGGGTCACGGGGTCACAGGGCTGCCGTGCTCCAGCCTGGGTTGTGGGGCTACGGGGCTGCCGCGCTCCGGCCGGCGCTCTGGCCAGGGGAGCGGGGCCCCCGAAGACGACTGCCGCTGGGGTGAGTGTGCAGGGCCCTCTTAGGCGCGGGGCCCGATTCCGGGGAATCGGGCGAATCAGCCTAAAGCCGGCCCTGCCTGGGTTCTGTTCCTTCTCTAGCCTGGGCGGGGGTGGCAGGAGGGAGCTGCTTGTCCAAAGTGACCAGTGGTCTTTGTGACTGACCCCAGTGCTCGAAAAGGACGAGACTCCCCGGTTCTTGCAGCCCCAGGGATGACGAGGGGGAGCGTTGAGGGGGAGCAGATCATGCAATGAACCCCTGCCAGTGTGTGTAGCTTGCCCTCCCTGCACCCCCGTGGGGGGAGCAGGAGCTGCTCTGGCTGGGGCAGGGATGGGGAGGGAGCAAACAGGCTGGTTAGTGAGAGGCTGCCTTGACCCCAGACTCACGCCTGCTCCCCGCTGGGTTCCAGGATGGCCAGGCTCCTGAGGATGTTCAGGAAGAAGGCTCTGCAGGTGGCCCCAGAGCCTGAGGGAAGCAGCCACCATCTTCCCCGGGAGCGGAGCGGCCCCTCCGTCCCCGCTGGCGGGGAAGGAGCTCCCGGCCGCGCCAGGAGGTGGAAGTGCCCAGCCTTCTGGCGGAAGAAACCCACTCCCGGCGCAGGCGCCGAGGTGGGAGCATCACCTCCCAGGCCAAAATGGAGCTGGGCCAGGCTGCGGCTGGGCAGGCAGAACCCAGCCCAGGGGCGGAACCAGGCAGGGTGGCTCTGGGGCTTGTGGTTGTGTGGGCAGCAGCGGCCCCAGGAGCCCAGCCCCAACTTCCAAGAGGGGGCATCGCCCTGCTTGGTCAGTGAGGACCTTCCAGCCTCCCCAGGGCAGGAGGTGGAGGATCCCTCTGCCAGCCCCAGCAGCTCGGGCCGCTCCCCATCCGACAGCAGCAGCGCCTGCGACTCGGACAGCACCCTGGCCGATGGACGCTTCTGCTTTCTTCCAGGTGAGGAGCCAGGCTGGGTTCAGGGAGGGGTGAGGAGGGGGCTGTGAACACCCTGGGCCCAGGCCCTCGAGCAGCGCTATGGGGGTGGGTCTCCAGCCCAGGTGTCTGGCCTGAGCCATGTGAACCCCACCCACACTAGATGCTGCCACTTTGGTCCTTGGTGCTCCATTTTGCGTGATGGGGGGGAGGCACCTCCAAGGGAGTCCAGGACAGTGGGGGGGGTCTCTTTGCTATGGGCTCCTGAAGGAGTTGGGGGCTGACGACATCACTGAGAGGGGGGAGTGTGGGGCCCAATCTGCCCTATGTCCCGGAGGTGGGAAGGGGACACATTGTCCCACCATGCCCCTGTCCTTCCCCCGAGTGGCAGCAGGCGTCATCCTGTCCCCTTCTCTCCCTGGTGCAGCGTCCGCCAGGGACTCCGAGGACGAGGAGGAGGAAGAAGAAGGGGTAGACTTGGTAACAGAGGAGGCTGCTCTCATGAACATCCGAGAGCAGCTCCATGGCCGAGAAAAGGTACAAACGTTCCCCAGCTGTGCTGGAACTGAGATAGTCCTGCTCCTTCCCAGCATCCCGACCCCCTGCAGAAGGTCTTGGCCCTAATGGGGACCTTTCTCCTCCATGATCTGGGACCCCCAAGATGGGGGTGTTTGTCACACACCAGCCGGGGTCTCCTCCCCCCACAGGCACTGTCCCAGTTCCTGACCCTGATTGTGGAGGAGTCGTGGGTGATTTGGACAATAGGCGGGTCCCCACTATCCCCCATTCAGGCCTAAGTCCTGCAGCTGGTGTGGCTGGGGCAGGGAGGTCCCTGGCTAACTGGCTCTCTCTCCCCTAACCCCACTCCTGGTGGGCGCAGGACGAGGCGCAGCAGCTCGAGTTCCTGCACGCCATCTACCCCGCGTGCCTCGCTGCCCAGGAGAGAGGGGAGGACACATTGGAGCCACACTGCTCGAAGGCGGCTGTGGTGGAGAGGATTGTGGTGAGTGAGACACGGCGCCCGGCAGCTGGAGGGAGGACAGAGGCATGGGAGGGGCAGGGGTCTCCCCGGGCCGATGGTTGGGGGATGGCTGGTGCTGGAGGGCAGCTGAGGGCAGGGATTGCTGGGGCTGAAGATTGGGGAGAAGAGACGGGAGAACTAGTGGGCAGGAATCGGAGGAGCGGGAGGCAGCTGGGGGGATCCTGCTGGCTGTGTAATCTCCTCCTTGGGAAGTGTCAGTGAGGCCCAAATCTCACATGCTCCTTTGTCTCCTTTGGGTCTCACAGGAGCTCATTGAGGAGCTTCCTCCTGACTCTCCACCCGGCGCCGTCCTGGCCAACTCCCTCTTTGCTGTGGCCAACCTCAGGTACCGAGACCCTCTTGCCCGGTTCCCCTAACCCCGGTGCTGCTCAGGCCCAGGGCTGGGAGTCACTGCCCCTCCCACTCCCAGGTCACCTCCCAAGCCAGGGGGGCTCCTCTGGCAGAGGTGCGGGGAAGGGTCACTCCCTCGCCTGGCTGCTCTGTTCTTTTCACTCCAGTCACATTGCAATGGCTTTGGGGAGAGGCTCACTCCCAGGATCAGATACAGGAGGGGCAGCAGGGTCCAGGGAACAGGCGCTATTCCTGCCCTGCCACTGTCGGTCTGGGAAACCTTGGCCTTATCATTCCCTGGCTCAGTGCCTCAGTTTCCATTCTCGCCAGCCTCTGCCTATTTCCCTGCAGTTTCACGTCCGTGTCGGTGCCAGTCCCACCCCCGCACTGCACAGTCTAATACCGGCTCCTCTCTCTTGCCAGCACCATGACACCTGCCCTGGAGCCGGAGCTGGAGACCCACCTCCTCCGAGCCGCCCTGCACGCCGTCTTCACCCTGGGCACGGAGAAGAACACCACCCAAGTCCAGGTAGATCAGCTAAATCATGGATTGAAGAACCAGCTGTCATCCTGCCTGAATCCTTGCTAATTGCCTGCAGTGGGATGTGAATGAGAGAGGCCAGGATATGTGTTTGGGGGTCTCACCAGTGCTTCCCAGAGACCCCTCTTCCCATCCTGTGGCAGGTGTAGCCCCAGTTTCCCTAAGTCTGACCCATGGTTCTCCCTTGCTTTGCAGGATCTGCATAGGCTCATAGCAGAGCTTCTGGATGCCATGCTGGAGAACCTGCTGGCAAAGACCCCAGACGTTGACAAGCTCCACTACATCTTGGAGGTGAGCCCGATGAGAGGGGTGGGGGCAATTTGACCTTCACTCTTAGATCCATTTTCCAGTCTGTCCTCCTAGCTGGGCCCCCAGTGGCCGTCCTTGGTCAGGGCAGTCAGTGCAATGCAGGGTCAGGCCCTTCCTCCTTGAAGGACAGAGGAAGGAGCTGGGACTTCACCCAGAGCTCTGCCTGGTTGTGTCGAGCACTAAGCACAGGGCCGCTGGCTGGCTTGGGGAGTGAGAGTCTGAACCCCTCCTGGGAGATCCAGAAGATGGTCCTCAGAGAAGAGCCACAGCCTCATTCCTAGAGAAACAGGAGGGCCCCAGAGAATCAGCCCTTGTCTCTGACGGGCCCCGAGATTCCTGGGGGGATTGTGCTCACACTCAGTCCCTTCACCCAGCCAAGGACTTGAGAACCAGGGAGGGGGGAGGGGTCTGTCTCCTTCCTGGGGAGCTGCTCAGGAATCAGGAGTTCAGGGAGGATGGGACCAGCCCCGACACCGAGCATTGTCCCAATCTAGAGAGACAATGACAAGCTGTGACCTGCAGGATACAAGCATCGTCCTGGGGGCAAGAGTCCCCTTCTAAAGCTCTGCGGTCAATGAATCTGATATTCCACCCCCACCGCATACAAGGTCTCAGCCCCCTGGGGATGGAGAGGGGCCATTAGCACAACACATGCACCCCCCCATCAATCCTGAGCTGCCTCCTTTCCCCACAGCACATTAACTACTGGACCGTGTCCAGGGTGCCACAAGAGAGAGCCAGGGCCATCAGGAGCAGCGCGGCCCTGCTCACGTCCGTCATCACCCTCCCTGACTTTGACGTAAGTGGCCTGTGAGCCCAGCTTCCTGACTCCAGGCGTAGGGGGGCTGGCTCCAACGGGCTGGAGGAGCTGCTGCTGCAGGGGCTGTGGGCTAGGAGTGGTCCTCTTGGGGAGGCAGAGTCAGAGCAGAGAATGAGCCTGGCTTGAGTCAAGTTCTTCTTGTCCTGGTTAAGTGGCAACTCTCGCTTGTAAGGGGAGCATGCTCCAGGTTCTTGCCTTCTTGTCATCCTGGAGCAGCTGGGGAAGCAAATCCTCATGGAGGGCCCTGCCCGCATCCCTGTTCTCCGGGCTCCCTTGCGGGCAGAGAGAATTAAGGATCCAGCTCTAGCTCCTATCCTCTAGCATCTCCTGCAGAGGGGCTGAGGGGAAGGAGAGTCCTGGCCCAGGCGGGGACTGGGAGCTGACAGGAAAATGCTGATGGAGTCCCCTCTCCCTCTCCCTTCCATTAGAACTCAGCCGAATTCCCCAAGATGGGCCACCACGTGGCACAGCTGGCTCTGTCCATCAGTGACCCAGACCAGGACGTCAGCCAGCAGGCCAGGGAGGGGGTTTACCGGCTCTACCAGCTCCTGCTGCGCCAGAGGGGTAAGGAACCCGGCTGGGAACTGGCACCCGCTAGACGAGTGAGACTGGGACCCCAGCCAATTTCTCTCCGAGTGACCCCGGCTGGCGGATAAGTCTCTCTCGATCTCTTTCTGTGTTCTCCACCACCCCCGCAGTTCTGTTGGGCTCTGCCCACTGTGCAGCCACCAATGGGATTGGAAGGACACAAGCCCTGCAACCCGAATGACAAAGGTGTGTGTGTCTCTCTCTTTCCCAGGGCTGAACATCCATGAGGTCGAAGACCTTTGGTGCTGGGACTGGCACCAGGACAGCAGGCTCCTGGGCTACAAGAACACAGCCAGGGTCGGGGAGGTAAGGACACTCTGCCAGGGCATGGCACAGCTCTGCAGGGCAGGTGGCTGCCTCCTGGAGCCACGCGACGGAGTGGCCGTTCTAGGCCAGGATTTGGAGCCTGATTCTGGGCAATCTGCTGAAGCCTCACATCTGCTTGGTTTCAGGTCTTTGGCAAATTCTTCTGCGAGGGGCAGAGAAGATTCTTCCTGCAGACAGCAGTGCTGGCCATGCACGACCCCCTGCTGCGTGTCAGCCAGGCTGGGCTGCTCCTCACGTACTCCCTCCTGGGGCAAGCCCAGCAGCTGATGGGGAACAAGGTGAGCAGCTGCATTAGACTCAGGAGATTGGGGCGGGGCCCAGGCCTCATTCCCATCCTCTGGCCATTCGCTGGCCTGGCAGCAAGGCGACTGGTGGGGAATGAGAGGGAGAGCAGCTGCTCCTGGGAAGGGAGATGAATTCACCTCCATGAGCAGGAGGGAACCAGCTTGTCCCCGGAGCAGTTCCAGCCCAGCTCTTTAGCAAGGCTAATGAATGACAAGCATTGCCTCAGCATGGACTTCTGTTCTTGGGAAGGGCAGCAGAGTCCTCTACGTGCCCTCTGCGAGCCTCTCCTCTCACCCGCGCCACCACCCAGAGTTGTTCCCATCACTGGCAGCCTGGGAGGCCAAGGACTGAGGGGTGATGGCGACTGACTGGGCAGTTCTGAGGCACATGGGCGGGGGGGTGGGGTGGAGGAGAGTGGTCGGAGAACTTGAGCTGTGGATTGGCGGTGGAACAGATGTCAGGGGCACTGGGTGGGAGGTGTCAGGAGCTCCCCCTACAAGGAGGGGGGTTGGCACTGGAGGTCCCTAGAAAGACTCCATTCTGGGGGTCAGGAGGGGGACTCCATCCCTCAGAGGTGCGCGGGTGCTGGGTGGAAATGCTGCTGGTCCCAGGTGCCCTTAATTCCCCCTGATTCCGCGGGGCCTCTGAGTCTCTGACAGTCTGTGAGTCTCGTTCCCTTGCAGCAGGAGGACGTCACGGCCAACATAACGAACCAACTTTACATCATCCGGCACTTGCGCCAAGTGCCGGAGGCGCTGCAGGAGTTCTGCCTCCAAGGCCACCAGCAACTCCCGCTCCCTCTAAACGGGGAGTGTAGTGAGACTGAGTGGCCTCCCTCCGAGCAGGAGAGCGAGGGCACCTCTACACGCCCCTTGGAGGGCGGAGACTATATCGCCCCACCTCCCTCGCCTGTTGGACTGTTTGTTTCCCGGCCACCGGGGCCTCTGGTGGACTCCCTTGAGACTGAGTGGCCTCCCTCCGAGCAGGAGAGCGAGGGATCCCCTACACGCCCCTTGGAGGGCGGAGCCTATAGCGCCCCGCCCCCCTCGCCGTAAGGACCGGGGCGTGGGGCCGGAAATATAAAAGGCCGGCCCTGCACCACAGTTGGGGGACAGCCTGCAACAGAGGAGGACACTTGGCCTGTTCTCCAGGGCCCCTAACCCTAACCCTAAGCCCAGGCATGGACGAGGCCTGGCCCGGAGTACCCACTGCAGTTTACCCCAAGGAGCCGGAAGAGGCCTGGAGGCCAGAGGTACCAAACCCCGGGGAGGCAGGAAGTAGCCCAGGGGCAGCCCGGGAGCTGCTGGCTGCAGAGCCCGGCGCGACTCAGTCGGCGTGTTGCGGCTGGATCCCCGCCGACGCAGGGGCAACCAATCCTGCCCCTGCCAGCGCCTTGGGCTGGGACGCGGGGGAGGAGGGTGGGACCGCGTCCCCCTGCCACCCCACCCCGGGTGGCTGACCCCCTACACGGTGCAAGGAGGCTGTAGCCCAGGACAGGAACTCTTTGTTGGCTGGCCACCGGGGCCCCGCCCAGGCTAGAGCCAGCCCTATCAAGTCTGTCTGTTTGCTGGCTGCCAGGGTTCCACCCAGGCCAGGGCCCGCCCTGGAAGTTTGGTTGTTTGTGGGGTGCTTGGGCCCCGCCCAGGCCTGAGCCACCCCCGATACACTGTGTTGAGGGGCTGACCACTTGAGCGACCTCAGCCCAGCAGCGGCGGCTCTACCATTTTTGCCGCCCCAAGCAAAAAAACCCAAAAAAAACAATGCTCGGACTGCCAAAGCGAGCAAAAAGAAAACCCAAAAAACCCCAACCACTTGGACTGCTGCCACCCGAACTGCCGAAGCAGAAAAAACCACAACAACAACACTCGGACTGCCGCCGCCCGAACTGCCGAAGTGCAAAAAACAAAAAAGTCTCCCGGCCTGTGCTGCCCCAAGAATGGACGGAATGCCGCCCCAGGCATGTGCTTCCTCCGCTGGGGCCTGGAGCCGGCCCCGCAGCCTGGTTGGGGCAGCTGATCGCTGAGGTGGGGCGGCTGCTCCACCCCCATGCAAGAGGGGGCTAGAGTAGGCCAGAGCGGCTGCACAGGCTGGCAGCCAATCAGGGAAGGGCCAACTGAGAGCCAATCAGGGCCGAGATTAGAGCCTATATAATGGCTGCCCAGGAGAGCAGCAGGTAGTCTGTCCCAGAACTTCATGGGGGAAGGGCTGTCTCCAGAGCAGGAGACCAGCACCTCGGGCTGGGCAGTACTGCACCTGGCCATCCGATGGCCGAGACAAATCGTAACCGGCCCTTGAGACGAGGGGCTAGACTTTGGGGGTTGCGGTTGGCCCCCGAGGCAGGTGCAAGGACTGTTGCTAACCCCCGCCCCCTGGAATGGGGGGAGGATGGACTAGTGGGCACTGCTGGAGGGGCAGTGGCCTGAAGGACACAGTCAAGCGGTGAGCAACGCGGGTCCAGATGCCAACGGAGGACAAGAGACGGATGGGACGCTGCCAGCAGAGGGCGTTCCCCATGGACTGAGCTAATTCCCGGAGTGACCAGCGGGAGGCGCCATGGTGGTGAGTCCCAACCCCGTCAAAACCGCCCAGCCCTATTGTGGGCCCACTGCTACCCTGCAGACTCTGGTCCGGACCAGACTGGGCCAGCCGGAGTGGCCTCCCTCTGAGTGGGAGAGCGAGAAGGAGAGCTAGTGGAAGGGGAAATGGAGCCCCCTGGCACTCACAGAAACTCTCTCCCCTCTCTGTGGAGCAGGGTTCTTCCCTCTGCCCCCCAAATTCCTTCATAGGGGGCAGGACCTCTTTCCCTCGCACCCACTCCCCTCCCCCTTTTCCTTGGTCTACCCCCCTCCCATTCCCCATGCGCCCAGGCAGAGCTCTCCCTGCCCCATGTGGTGCAGAAAGGCCCTTGTGTCAGGGCCACAGCCCCACTGGAGCTCGGAAAGCTCCACTTTTGAGGAGGTGGGGGTGGGACAGAGGCTCAGGGCTAGCTTCATCTCCTGCCCTTTATTCTCCCCTTGGCCCTTCTATGGGGTCTCTAGGTGTGACAGGAATAGGAGCCTCCTTCCCAGCTGTCTTCCAGGCCCTGGGATCTGGCACAGCCTCCCAGACGGGCACATCCTGTAGCTGAGCCACGTCAGGGAGCAGTGGAGACAGGTCACCTCGTCCCATCCAAGCAAGCAATGCTGGCTCTCAAAGAGACTTAGCTGGAAGACCCCAGTCCCTCATGGAGGTAAGAGCCATTTACTCCTTGGGGCGTGTGGGTCTCTTGGGGGAGAAATGGCATCCCCGATGCATAGCCTGTCTGGGAGCTTCCCCGGTCCCTGGCTCCCAGTTCTGGGACAGAGCCTTCGCCATCATCCTACCACCCTAGTTTTGTTCCTAGGAAGGGGCTCTCCAGAGACGTCCTCGAACCTGGACTCCTGAGAGCATTTCTGGCAGGAGACTCCAGCCCCTGGGGCATGAAGAGAGCATCGCGTAGTCTTGATCACCTGGCATCTCCGGTCTCCAGCTCCACTTCCCGCAGCAGTGGGGTTTCTCCAGCCCCCTCACCACACCTGTCAGCCTCTGAATGTCAGAGTCACCAGAATGAGCAAACTCCAGTTCCAGGCAGTGGGGCCTGTGTGTCCTCAGTCCCTCTGGAAACCAGGTCTGAAATGGGGAGCAAGGACCCCAGGCCACGAACAGTCGGAGTGGGCAGAGCAGGCCTGTAACAGGGTGCTTTCCCCTGGGCTGCACAGCCTGGGGCCTAGCCAAGCTGATTCTAGACTGAGCCCTAACTGAGAGGCCAAAGGAGAGGCCAGCCCCTCCCACCTCCGCTCCCCCTGGAGCGTCGCTAAACTATCAAAAATGAATACAGTGGAGTCACATCTTACGCGGGGGTTAGGTTCTAAGGTCAGTGCATGTCAGGGTTCCTTCCCCACTCTCAGTGGGGCTTGGCTTTAGCTGCTGGGCCTGTGAGCCTAGACCAGGGGTCTCAAACTCAAATGACCATGAGGGCCACCTGAGGACTAGTTCATTGGCCCGAGGGCTGCATCGCTGACATCCCCCTCGCTGTCCCCGGCCCTGCCCCCAGAGGGGGCAGGAGGGGTGTGGCGGGGGCTCAGGGCGGGAGTTGAGGTGCAGGGGGCTCAGGGCAGGGAGTTGGAGAGGTGAGGCAGGGGGTCGGGGTGTGGGGTGCAGGAGGGGGCTCTGGGCAGGGGGTTGGGGTGTGGGGTGCAGTAGGGGGCTCAGGATAGGGAGTTGGGGTGCAGGGTGCAGGAGGGAGTGTGAGGTGTGGCAGAGGGTTGGGGTTCAGACGGGGCTCAGGGCAGGTTAGTGTGTAGAAGAGGTGGGGGATGCAGCAGGGGGCTCAGGGCAGGGAGTTGGGGTGCAGGAAGGATGTGGGATGCAGCAGGGGGCTGAGGGCAGGAAGTTGGGGTGCAGAAGGGGGCTCAGGATAGGAAGTTGGGGTGCAGGAAGGATGTGGGATGCGGCAGGGGGCTGAGGGCAGGACGTTGGGGTGCAGCAGGGGGTTGAGGTGCAGGCAGGAGGCTCAGGGCAGGAGGTTGGGGGGTGGGGTGCAGGAGGGAGTGCGAGGTGTGGCAGAGGGTTGGGGTTCAGACAGGGGGCTCAGGGCAGGTTAGTGTGTAGAAGGGGTGGGGGATGCAGCAGGGGGCTCAGGGCAGGGAGTTGGGGTGCAGGAAGGATGTGGGATGCAGCAGGGGGCTGACGGCAGGAAGTTGGGGTGCAGAAGGGGGCTCAGGATAGGAAGTTGGGGTGCAGGAAGGATGTGGGATGCGGCAGGGGGCTGAGGGCAGGACGTTGGGGTGCAGCAGGGGGTTGAGGTGCAGGCAGGAGGCTCAGGGCAGGAGGTTGGGGGGTGGGGTGCAGGAGGGAGTGCGAGGTGTGGCAGGGGGTTGGGGTGTGGGGTGCAGGAGGGAGTGTGAGGTGTGGCAGGGGGTTGGGGTGTGGGGTGCAGGAGGGAGTGTGAGGTGTGGCAGGGGGTTGGGGGGTGGGGTGCAGGAGGGAGTGCGAGGTGTGGCAGGGGGTTGGGGTGTGGGGTGCAGGAGGGAGTGCGAGGTGTGGCAGGGGGTGGGGTGTGGGGTGCAGGAGGGAGTGCGAGGTGTGGCAGGGGGTTGGGGGGTGGGGTGCAGGAGGGAGTGTGAGGTGTGGCAGGGGGTTGGGGTGCAGGACGGCATTGGGCTCTGGCCCGGAGCCGCTTCCCTAGAGAAATAGCCCCGCAGGCCGCGTGTTTCAGACCCCTGGCCTAGACAGAGCACTCAGGTATTTCCATCAGCCTGCTCAATGGCCAATGCAGCCACCCAAAGAAGTGAAGAAGAATGGAAGTGAAAGAGTAAAGCTGGACCATCCGCTGAGCTGCTGCAATCAAGTGAGCAGAGCCGGGGAGAGAAGAGGGAGAACGTGAAGGTGGCTGGCGGCAGTAGGGAGGAGAAGCAGTTTGGGAGCCGGGAGAGGAGAAATAAATCGTTAATGACAAATGCTGCCGGCTTTCTCTTGGGTGGTGAAGGGTTGACAAGGGGTCTCTTTACTATCACGCTAAACTTTAAAATAGCTGTGTATGATGGGGGGTGTGTGTGTCTATAAAGGTAAGAGGTCACTCTAGGGGCTTGAAGTCCCAGATTCTTGGGCTATTGCCTCCTTCCACCAGCTGATCTCAACCCAGCAACTCCCTCAGATGGTAGCAGTAGTGAGCTCTTGTCCTGCTTTTCTGGACAAGCACCAGAAGAAGGACACGATACATGTGGCGAAGGCAATAGAGCTCCGAGTGCCTTGTGCACATTGGGTCCAACATGCAGTAATACTCAGCAGCATCCTCGGGTCTAAGGTTAGTTATATGCAAGTACAAGAAGTTGTTGGGATTGTCCCTGGAGATGGTGAATCGGCCTTTCACTGAAGCAGCGTAATTTTTTGTATCTCTGGCCCAATAGCTAATGGTTGATGCCCTTTCCAGGTGTGTTTCCGTACCAGGTCATCCTATAATCACCAAAACTGAATCCGGAGGTTTTGCAGGAGATCTGGATAGAGTCCCTGAGCATTTTAACTTCTCCACCAGATGCCACAAATTCTAATTTTGACTGGTGTCATAGAGTGTTGGGGAGTCAGGGTCTTGCATCCCTCTTCCTGGGATTCACCGTGACTCTCAGCCAGCCAGTAAAACGAAAGGTTTATTGGACAATAGGAACGCAGTCTAAAACAGAGCTTGTAGGTACAACCAGGACCGCTCAGTCAAGTCCTTCTGGGAGGCAGGGAGCTTAGACCCCAGCCTTGGGTTCCCTGCGTTCCACCACCCAGCACCAAACTGAAACCCAAAACCCCTCCAGCAGGCTCTCTCCCCCTCCTTCCCTCCACCTCTCCCTTTGTCCAGTTTCCCGGGCAAAGGTGTCGCCTAGCCCCAGGACCTGGATAGAAAAAAAGAGACATGGAGACTTCTATAATAATACTTGGGCATCTCCCATGTCTGCAATACTGACCCATAATATCATCTCTCTGATTCTCAGGAGCGTTCTTTTGGGAATTTGCTGTTAATTGCACACACAGGGGATCAGGTTGTCTAGATCAGGGGAATCAATTATTTTTTGTCAGGGTCCAGATTTCTTGGTCAAGGTCCAGACTCCAGAGAAAATAATAATTATTAATTATTATAATAATAAATAAGTAAATAAAAAGATTTCAAGTCCATTCAAAAGTATCTGGCAGTCTGCCTTTGGCTTGCAGCCCGCCTATTGACTACTCCTGGGCTTGATTGTCTCTCCAAGAGCTGCAGAGTCCGGCAAATCATGGGCTTTAAACAAGCAATTCAGTTATGGATTTTGCACATGTTCTCTTTTATAAAAGTTAGATGAACTCCAGCCCAGAATAACCACCATTTTATACACCACAGTTTGGTGTTGCTTGACTGAGGGGAAAAAATAATAATATTCATGGAATTAACAACAGCTGGGCTCATTTTCACAGGGGCTGACTATGCTGAATCCTGGTCCCATTCCCTTTTTCTTTTCTTTTCTTTTCTTTTCTTTTCTTTTCTTTTCTTTTCTTCTTTTTATTTTTGGTCTGTTCAAGATGTAAGCTACTTGGGACAAGGACTGTCTCTTCCTATGGGTCACACGGTGATCTTTTTACATTTGGTAATACTTTATCCCCAAAGTAGCCACATTCCTACAATGGAACTATTCAACCTGATTAAGGATATTGCAGTCTGGTCCTATATGGTTTTTATTAACAGCACAAAACACAAGTACTAGTATATATTATTTATATTATAATACCACCTAGATAGATAGATAGATAAACAAGGTAGGTGAGGTAATATATTTTAATAGACCAATTTCTGTTGGTGAGAAAGACAAACTTTCAAGCTACACCGAGCTCGTCCTCAGGTCTGTTAGCTCAAAAACTTGTCTTGCTCACCAACAGAAGTTGGTCCAATAAAAGATGTTGCCTCACCCACCTTGTCTCTCTAATATCTGGGGACAAACAGGGCTCTAATAACACTGCATACAACCTAGATAGATAGACGGACGCATGAATGCACAGGGCACATCCAGCATGTCAGAAACACCCAATCCTTGTGCCCTGTTCAAGAAAAACATAAAACAATTTATATTCTTTTTGATCACACCCCCAGCCCATGTTGGAAAATGGAGACACCCCCACCCACACACACCTTGCAAGATCTCCTTTTGCCCCATCAAAAAGCACAGATAAGCGCCTTTGGTGGGAGTCCTAACAAACCCTGCTGAGATGCTTGGATTTTGGTGTTCCCTGGGGTTTTGGGGTAGGGGTGTGGGGGAACTGGGGCACCTCAAGGGTACAGGAAAGAGCTGGTGCCAGGGGGAAAGGAAAAGTTTCTTGGTATTCAGTTCCAGAGAAAGAAAGTGGATGGAAGCAGGTAACCCTGTACTATTGTTAACACAGAGTGGATAGACTCCGCCTGTTTCTGTCAGGGTTTTCTAGCATTCAGGCCTTTGGCTTCCTCAGCAGAAATCTGCTCCCCCAACCACAAGTCACGGTTCTTGTCGGAGCTCCCACTGCCTTCTGCACACCGTGTCCCACGTGCAGTAATACTCAGCAGCGTCCTCCAGTCTCAGCTCAGTCATATGCAAATACAACACGTTCCAGTAATTGTCTCTGGAGATGGTGAATCGCCCTTTCACAGACTCAGAGTAATATATTGTATCCCCGTCTTTGCTAATTGTGGCAACCCACTGCAGTCCCTTCCCAGGTGCGTGTCTAACCCAGGACAACCAGGTGCCACCAAAGTTGAATCCGGAGGTTTTGCAGGAGATCCGGAGAGAGTCCCCGAGCATTTTAATTTTTCCACCGGATGCCACAAACTCATAGTTTGTGTGGACTCCTGGGTGGAAAAAACAGACAGTAAGACTCATAAATAAAAGAACCGCCAACATCTTTAGCAATTAAATTACCTTTGAAAGCGAATAGAATGGATGCGAAGCTGAGCCAGTGTTTCATCTTTCTGATTCTGGGGAGAGGTCCCAGGGGGTTGGCTGGTAACTGCACGGACCCAGGGGGCTGTGGTTGTGTCTCCGAGAGCTGCAGGGTCAGGGGACTAGCCAGCGCTAAGCAGGAAATGAACTCCAGCCCAGAGTGAGCTGAGTTTCAGAGACTGGTTTTCATGCTGCTTAGCTCTTTGGTGGAAAGTACTAAGCACAGATCTAATAACAGGTGTGTACCAAAACTCTGCCCACTTTGGTCTGTGCTGTTGCCAATTCCACCTCCCTTTTCCTGCCTTGTCTACTTAGACTATAAGCTCTTCAGGGCAGGGGCTGTCTCTGACTCTGTCTGTGCAGCTCCCAACACAATGGGACCCGGATCTCAGTTACTCACTGGGTATGTTCAGTGCCCAGCACCGTCAGGCACCGTTCTCTAGGTAGGACCATAATAGACATGATAAATAACGGCATTCTCATTCTGGATTTCTTACTCAGTCTTCCTGGGCTGAAAACTCTTTGGGGAATAGAGTGCCGCATTTTTCTGGGCAGAAAAGCCCTGACTAGAACCAGAAAGAGGGTGGGATTTTAAAAAATGCTTCTTGGATTTAGAAGCACAGTTTCTATTCCGAGTCGATGGGATTTGCACTCCTAAATCCCCAGTGTGCTTCTGAAACTCTTTGGCTCTTGGCAAGCTTCTCCAGCTCCTTTGTGCTAAGGCACTTCACACCTGCCTAGAGCGGGGTGGGGGTTGGGCTTTCAGTTTTGTGACTAGTTTATTCTCCAAAATACACAGTTTTGAGTCAATCAAATTTGTTCATGAATATGGGTCAAATTCAGCAAATAGTTTCAGCCAAAATAACGGGGGGAGGGGGGGTTGGCATTTTTTAAACAAAATGTTTTGACTTTTTGTGTCAGAATGGTGTTAGGTAGATTTAACTATTTTAAAAAGTTAAAAACACCCACAAATGAACTGAAATGTTTCAGGTCAAAAAAATTGTTGTATTCAACCCAAAACAAAATGTTTTCATTTTGGCGAGAAAAACTGTCATTTCCACTCAATGCAAAATGAAACTTTTTTGTTATTATTTTTCAAAGAAGCACTGAACCAAAAAAATCAGTTATTTGCCCAGCTTCGGTTCTGACTTTGCTGCACCCAAATGGTTTTTTTTTTAATATCCATGAACCTTTTTATTTAATTAATTTCCTTCCGTTAATTACACAGTTTGCATAGCCTCATTTTCCAAGGGCCAATGAGCGCTCAGAACACTCTTAGGGCTTGGCTACACTTGCGAGTTGCAGCGCTGTAAAGCCGCCCCCAGCGCTGTACCTCACTCCCCGTCCACACTGGCAAGGCACGTACAGCGCTGTATCTCCCTGGCTGTGTCGCTGCTGGTACTCCGCCTCCCCGAGAGGAATAAGAGATGCAGCGGAGTGGCTACAACTCCGGCTGTCAGTGTGAACGAGGAGTTAACTTGCTGCGCTGTGATAAGCCCCTTATCAAGTGGCCCCTCGTCTCATTGTTGTGATCAGCTCCAGGAATGCGGCAGTGCCTTTCAAAGCTCCGTACCAGAGAGAAAAAGGAAACATTTTGCTGTTTGCTTTGAGTGAGTGAATGAGAAGCGGAGGGGGGGGGCAGGGGGGTCGGAACTTGCAAGGCAGCGTGCTGACAGCGTGCTCAGCACCCCAAAAACCCCTCTCTCTCACCCCACACTCCCTGTCACACTCCACCCCCCCCTTTTGAAAAGCACGTTGCAGCCACATGAACGCTGGGATAGCTGCCCATAATGCACGGCTCCCAATGCACCTGCAAACGCTGCAAATGTGGCCACGCCAGTGCGCTGGCAGCTGTCAGTGTGGACAGACTGCAGCGCTTTCCCTAGTGCGCTCTCCGAAGGCGGGTTTAACCCAGCGCTGTACAGCTGCAAGTGTAGCCAGACCCTGAGGCCTTGGCTACACTTGACGATGTACAGCGCTGTGAGTTAAACCTGACTTCGTGCAGCTGAGTAGGGAAAGCGCTGCAGTCTGTCCACACTGACAGCTGCCCAGCGCACTGGCGTGGCCACATTTGCGGCAATTGCAGCGCTGTTGGGAGCGGTGCATTATGGGCAGCTATCCCACAGAGCACCTTTTCCCATTCCGGCGCCGTGGGTTGTGGGAAGGGGGCGTGGGTGCGGAGCATTCTGGGTCCTGTCCCAACGCCCCGTGATGCATCGCTTCGCATCCCAGAAATCCCTTTGTTTCCGTCCACCTTTGGCGCCATCTTTCAACGGTTTCTGTGCAGCGCGATCTGTCTGCGGGAAATGGAGCCCGAACTGCTGAGGCGTATGCTGACGAGTCTCGCCAGCACGTCACGTTTGGCTGTCGAACTATTCCTTAAGATCCAAAGTGACAGTGAGAGTGAGGAGTCCGACGATGCTATCGAGCCGCGTAACGCGTACGACACGAAATTGCTTGTGGCATTCACGGACATGCTCAGCACCGTGGAACGCCGCTTTTGGGCTCGGGAAACAAGCACCGAGTGGTGGGATCACATCGTCATGGAAGTCTGGGATGATGAGCAGTGGCTGCAGAACTTTCGAATGAGAAAAGCCACTTTCATGGGACTGTGTGAGGAGTTCGCCCCCACCTTGCAGCGCAAGGACACGAGATTGAGAGCTGCCCTGCCAGTGGAGAAGCGGGTGGTTATTGCAATCTGGAAGCTGGCAACTCCAGACAGCTACCGGTCGGTCGCAAACCAGTTTGGAGTGGGAAAGTCGACCGTTGGAATCGTGTTGATGGAAGTTTGCAAGGCCATTAATCGCATCCTACTCAGAAGAACCGTGACTCTGGGTAATGTGCAGGAAATAGTGGATGGCTTTGCACAAATGGGGTTCCCTAACTGTGGAGGGGTGATAGATGGGGCACACATTCCTATTCTGGCACCACCCCATCTAGGATCCGAGTACGTTAATCGGAAGGGGTATTTCTCTATGGTTCTCCAGGCGCTTGTGGATCACCGTGGGCGTTTCATTGACATTAACACAGGCTGGCCCGGAAAGGTGCATGACGCACGCATCTTTCGGAACACTTGGCTGTTCAGGAAGATGCAGGCTGGGACTTTTTTCCCAGAGCGGAAGATCATGGTAGGGGAAGTCGAAATGCCCATTGTGATTCTTGGAGATCCTGCTTACCCGTTAATGCCGTGGCTCATGAAACCCTACACAGGGAGCCTTGACAGCAGCAGGGAACGGTTCAACTACAGGCTGAGCCGGTGCTGAATGATTGTGGAGTGTGCCTTTGGCCGTTTAAAGGCCCGCTGGCGATCTCTGTATGGGAAACTGGACTTGGCCGAAAACAGCATCCCCGCGGTTATATCCGCGTGCTGTGCCCTCCATAATATTTGTGAAGGGAAGGGTGAAAGCTTCACTCAGGCATGGACCTCCGAGGTTCAACACCTGGAGGCTGAATTTTCACAGCCAGAGAGCAGGGCTATTACAGGGGCCCAGCACAGGGCAGCAAGGATTAGGGATGCCTTGAGGGAGCAATTTGAGGCTGAAAACCAGCAGTGATATCTGGTGCCCTGCACGGGAGTGAAGTGCAGTAGTTCCAATCTTTGGGAATCCGTGTTTGCTAAGCAGACAAGCAGACTTGCAGTGCCTGTTTATTTCCTGGGCTAAGGAGTCTTTTACTTTATGCAATAATAAAGAATGTTTTCAAAGCCAAAAAATCCATTTATTGAAAAGAAAAAAAAATATTTATTGAAAAGAAACAAGGTGGTGGAGTGGGGAACGGTACAATCACAGATTTGTATATGTCCTGTCTGGTGTGCTGTGCAGTGAGTGCTGCACTTCAGGACAGCTATACTGCATGGTGATGGGGGTTGAGTGCAGAGGGTAAGGGTCGTGGTTTTCAGGGCTGGGTGGGGAAGATACTGGTGTTGGAGGCAGCGGGTGGCGTGAAGAACACGGAAGTTGGGGAAAGTGGGTTGGAGGTGACAGTGGGGCACAACGGAAAGAGTTTTGGGACAAGGGCTGTGGGGGAGGTGGCGTTTGCGTTTGCGGTACTGCTCCTCTTTCTGCATGGCTACCAGCTCCTGGATAGCGTCTGCTTGGCGCTCCAGGATGCTTATGACCCTATCAGTGCTTTGCCGCCGGTGCGCGGTGCTTTGCCGCCGGTGCGCTGCGTTTTCCTGGCGGATCTTGCTTTCTCTCTCCCTCCAGTTCTGTGCTTTCTCATTCTCTTTAATAGATTGCCGCATCACTTCTTGCAGCATGTCGTCTTTGCTTTTTCGCGGTCTCTTCCTGAGTCTTTGCAGTCTCTGAGCAGGCGATAAAAGGGACGGCTGAGGTCTCAAGGTTGATGCAGCTGTATAGGCAAAATGCAACATTTAACAGAGGCAGCATTGTTTATACCAGACAGAGTAATGATTCCCCCCGCACTTAAGGAGTAGAAAACACACAGGGTCTACACAATAGCATAATTTTCCCCTCCGAAACAGAGCACACATATCCCACGGGAGCCTCAAAATGGTGAGTAAGGGGGACTGATTGTTTCAGGGCTGCACTGTCCTCTGGGTTTCTGTGTCTTGGGGAGAGCCAACAGCTTCAGGGGGCACCTACACTGAACACTGTCCCAACATTTTCCACAGGAGTTCGTCCTGGACGATATCTCGCTGCTGAGGGTGACCTGGGAAGCAAGGGAGGGTATTCTACTGCAATGCGGCTTCCGCCCTGGCCCATATGCAGCTTGTCTGTGTGCAGCAATGGTCCCCCCGCCCCTCGCGGCACAATGGCGTGGACACGTTAGCCTGGCTGGGACAAGGACCACGGTGGCTCTCCCGATAAACCTGCGCAAGCGTATTGCACATGTTCTGGATGAGACATTCGAGGAGATTACCGCGATGTGATAAACCACATCAATGCACTATTCCGCATCTAGGCATGCATGCCTAACCCTCCTCTCCCAAAGAGCCCGCACCGAAAAAATTCCTTCCCGAAAAAAACCCGCTTACCGGGAACCTGCTCTTCTGTTTGTCCTCCACCAAGTACCGGCCGCTGCGACTGGCTACCTTCCTCCTGGCTCGAGAAGAGCTCCTGGCTGCATGGCTCCAGGGATTCCGGGGTGTCTCCATCCGGCCCACCACCATCACTCTCGTTTTCCTCCTTCTCCTCCTCCTCCTCCTCTTCCTCCTCCCCCCCACACCAGCTCTGAAGTGTCCATGGTGGTGCTCGGAGTGGAGGTGGGGTTAACCCCAAGTATCGCATCCAGCTCTTTGTAGAATCGGCAGGTCGCGGGGGGAGCACCCAAGCGGCCGTTTGCGTCGCGGGCTTTGCAGTAGGCACTCCGCAGCTCCTTCACTTTAATCCTGCACTGCAGGGGGTCCCGGTCATGGCCCCTTTCCATCATGTCCTTTGATACCTTCCCGAAGGTATCGTAATTCCTACGGTTGGAGCGCACCTGGGACTGGACAGCTTCCTCCCCCCAAACACTGATGAGGTCCAGCAACTCGCCATTGCTCCATGCTGGGGCTCGCTTGGCGTGTGGAGGCATGGTCACCTGGAAAGATTCTCTGAGAGCACTCCACACCACGCCGGGCTGAGCAAACAGGAAGGGGATTTTTAAAATTCCCGGGGAATGTAAAGGGTCAGTCACATGGTTGGTTACCTGAGGCCAGGGCAGTAGAGTTTGAACTGATGACCAGAGTGGCTAGAACAGGCATTGTGGGATACTGCCGAATAATTCTGGGGGCCATTCACAGCGCATTGGGTGGCCACACTGGCGCCGCAGCGCTGCAGCGGCAGCGCAATACTCGCTATTCCTCTCAGAGAGGTGGAGTACATGCAGCGCTGCAACCAAGGAGATACAGCGCTGCAAATGCCTTGCCAGTGTGGACGGGGAGTGAGTTACAGCGCTGGGGGTGGCTTTACAGCGCTGTAACTCGCAAGTGTAGCCAAGGCCTGAGTTTCATGGACTCTGGTTTAGAGAGAAAAAGCATCATTTTATTCATGTAGTAGAAGGAAAAACGAACACATTTCTTTATATTCATTTTTTGAAATAGTCTCCAAATCCCATTCCCTCACTCCCACCTTTGCCCCACATCTAGTCCCTGCAGTGTGCAGCCAGACTGGTATGTCCTAACAGAGAAAGGCCCTGTAGCCTATTCACTCACCCCAGCCAATCTCTCTGACCTGGGACGAAATCAGAACCAACACCCCGAGCCGGGAAAGGTCTTGTATTTCATTCCCCACCCCTGGAGCCAGCCAATCTCCCTGCCTTGGCGCTAGATCAGAGCTGACGCCCCCTAGAGAGGAAAGACCCATATTCCATTCCCTGCCCACCCGAACCAGTCTCTCCCACAACACGGAGCTGGATGGGAGCTAGCACCTCTGGAGAGAGAAGCCTCTCTGCCATTTATAGGTTCTTTTTATAGGTTAAAATCATTCAATATTGTTAAAAGAAACAACTCTTGTTGTGCAACATTTTTTAATTGTGTAAGCAACATGCGCTGAAACACAAAACATTGCTAAAAATAGGCAAGGCAAATACATGAATGCAAAAAAATCAGATGACATTAAAAAAAATCATCTTTCAAAGTCAACTCTTTCAAAAAGTCTTGTACAATCAGTATAATTTAGCTGGCAAACATCCTATTCTAGCCTAAGAAACATGGTAAGTTTGCACTAAAGATAGGGGTTTATTTTCAAGGGGCAGGGAAAGTTTTGAGGGAATACAAAATAAAGTTTAAAATAGAAACTCTCCTCCAGTCTTAACTCTGAAGTCACTATTGTAACTTTACAATTCTTTGCGCAGTTACCAAAATTAGCTTGTTAAAAATCGATTCATAGCAACAATAAATGCAGACTAATTGTCAGTATCAAAAGCAGTGTATATAATTAATATAAACAAAGATGACAGAAATTTTGCTTTATTTCTCAGGTCCTTCCTCGCTCCTTCTTGCAACCTAGAATAACAACAATGACATTGCTATTAATTATTGTGTTCATTTATTTTATTACAGCACAATTATCTGGTCTTTTCCACGTGGCAAACCCAATTACATAGTCATCATACAGGTGCTGAAGTTATAGTGACATCTGTGGGAGTTTCACATGTGAAGCAATTACAGAACAAGAGATTCATAGAGTCCAAGGCCAGGAGGGAGCATTGTGATAATGCTATGAATCTATGAATCTGACCTCCTGTATAACACAAGCCAGAGAAATCCCCCAAAATAACTCCTAGAGTAGATCTTTTAGAAAAGCTTCCAATCTTGGTTTAAAATTTTTCAGTGATGGAGGATCCACCAGGACCCTGGGAAAATTGGGGATATTGATCCTTCTTCCGTCTGTTTTCTTTATTTCAGTTGTCAGGTATAGGCAGGGACTGTCTCTCATCATGTGTCTGAGCAGTGCCCAGAATAATGGATCCCGCATCTCAGCTGGCCCTATACTAGGCACTAGTGCAATACTAATCAATATAAACTTCCAGACTAGAGACAGGAGATCTCTGATTACACAACCATTCTGAGAAATGGCCTATTATTTCATAGAGACAAGGTGGGTGAGGTAATATCTTCTATTGGATCAACCTCTGTTGGAGAAAGAGACCTGAAGAAGAGCTCTGTGTAGCTCGAAAGCTTGTCTCTTTCACCAACGGGAGTTGGTCCAACAAAAGATTTTACCTCACCCTCCTGGACTCTCTAATATCCTGAAACCAACACGGCTACTACAATAGTGCAAACCACTATTTCCTGACTAATGGTAGCAACTGTGTGCATGCTATCACCCTACGGTACTTATACAGCCTCCAATAGTAATGGCTGAGAACTTTTGTGTATTAATCCTCCCAAGCCCTCTGTGAGGTAGGGGAATGCTGTTATTCCCATTCTACAGATGGACACCCAAGACAGAGAGAGACTAAAGGCAGAACATTCTAAAGAACCTGTGCGACTTGCTCAAGCTGACACAGAACATGGTAAAGCCGGGAACGGAGCCCAAGCCCCTAACCACGAAACAATTCTTCTCCTTCTATGTCTTCTCTTCCTGCTAGTGTACGCAGGGCTTAGGCTCCAGCTACATTTTTACTAGTATGTTAAAAAAACCTGCCCTAGGCGCTATTAGCAGACATAGTGATAAAAATGCCCGAGCCCGGTCTGTACTACAAAGTATCCCGTACCTCAAAGACTAATCTTGCAGTCATGAGCACATTAAAGACGATGCTCTTTGCAAGCACAATTTCCAAACCCAGCAGGGCAGCGGATAGTGTCTGCATGTTTTTCTCCTCATTCGTATCTATAAAATATGAAACAATGGTGTAGTTTGCCCATGAAAATTCATATTTGCACAGAGCCAAATAAAACAATATGAGATATATGTATCATTTGTTTAATAATTTAGACCGATAACATCAGTGGTTTTTAAGCATTTTTTTTTCTATTTCTATTTATTTAAATTTTTCACAGTTGTATGAAATGACTGGGGCTCAGACAATAATTATTCAATGACAGTATATTTTGAGATTCAATAAATTAAAGCTTTATAACCATTAAAACATAGATTGTCAATATCAGATGTCAATATACCAAGTAAATACCCGGAAGTCAAACTCTAATACATTCTCAAGCAGAATTTTTCTTGTTTTGCTTCCCTTACTTTGTACATTTCAATTGCTATCAGTAGAAACAGTTTTGTTGTTGGTTTCTGTGTGTGAGGTGAACTGATGTTTATCGACTTTACCGATAAAAATTCGAACCCTTCCAAGCCTGTCTCTGTGCTGGAGCAGGAGTAAGGAAGTGGAGCTGGCAAGGTGCAGCTCTCTTCTGCAATGCAAAATGATTAGAGAAGGAGAAGAATCACTTGATGAATTGTCATTGATGTCAGTGGGAAATGGGCCCATGTGGAATGAGTTAACAACGTGTAATAGGAATAGACCACAGGGGAGATGTTTTTTCCTCAGTCCTGTGCCTTTGACGCCAATGGGAGCAGGACTGGACTCTCAGAGCTAGAATGTATGACCCCTGTTCACACTGCTGAGCACTTACTCCCATTCACACCAGTGAGACTCCTTGCGTGAATAGCTGCTCGCCAACATGAGTAAAGGTTGGACAACCTGGTCCTCTGTTTCTTACATTTAAATTACCAAACGCAGTAAGGGCCAGATTCTCAGCTGACGCTGAAGTCGTAGTGGGAAACCATCTTCCCTTAATGGAGCGAAATGCAAAATATCTCTGGCTTCAAAGCTGTAAGATAACCCGCGTTTCAATAGCAATAACAAACAAAAATAAACTAGCCGCCCCCCCCCCCCGCCCCACTCTCCTTCCCTTTAGAACAGGGGCGGGCAAACTTTTTGGCCCGAGGGCCACATTGGGGTTGCAAAATTGTATGGAGGACGGGGTAGGGAAGGCTGTGCCTCGGCAAACAGCCTGGCCTCTGACTCCTCACACTTCCCGTCCCCTGACTGGCCCCCTCAGAACCCCTCACCCATCCAACCCCCGCTCCTTGTCCCCTAACCGCCCCCTCCTGGGACCCCCGCCCCCAACCGCCACGGGACCCCACCCCCTAGCCAACCCCCCTGCTCCCAGTCTCCTGACTGCTCTGACCCCTATCCACACCCCCGCCCCCTGACAGGCCCCCAGACTTCCACGTTTATCCAACCCCCCGTCCCCCGTCCCCTGACCGTCCCCCAGAACCTCCGCCCATCCAACTGCCCCCTGCTCCCTGTCCCCTGACTGCCCCCCGGGGCCCTCCGCCCCTTAACCAACCTCCCGGCCCCCTTCCCTCCCCCTTACCATGCCACTCGGATCAGCATGTCTGGCAGCCGCGCCTCCCAGCCGGAGCCAGACGCGCCGCGGCGCTGCTCTGCGGGAACTCGCAGCCCCACGGCCCAGAGCGCTGCCCCCGCGGCGGCGGGACTGCGGGGGAGGGGCCGGGGGCTAGTCTCCCCTGCTGGGAGCTCAAGGCTGGGCAGGACGAGCCGCGGGTCGTAGTTTGCCCACCTCTGCTTTAGAAACCGCGACTCCGCTATGGAAACCAGAACTTCTGCTCCCCCGTATCCCTGTGCAGCTCACACAAGAGCCCGACAGAGGGCGCTGCCGCACCGACAGGAACGCTCCAGAAATGAGACACTTTCTGGAGTTTCTAGACATCTATTTCTCTCTCCACCTCCGCCCCACGCCGCCCCACCAACAGTGGCGGCTCTAGGCACCAACAAAGCAAGCACGTGCTTGGGGCAGCCCATTTGCAGGGGCGGCAGGGATCCAGCCTGGGAGCTGAGAACCAACAGGGGGCCCTGGGAGCTGTAGTTCCTTGGTTAGCTCCCTGCCTAGAGAGCCAGCCCTGGAGCAGGGAAAGAACTAGATTTCCCAGCATTCCTTTGGCCACTACCAACAGGAAAGAGGGGGAGGGAGGGAGGTAGCTGAGACCTCATGCTGCAGCCTGCTGTGAATGGAGAGCTGCGCTGTGCGTAGGGATTCCATATTTTAACATTCAAAAAATAGGACACTCCACGGGGAGGGAGGGTAGCCCCCCCCCAGCCCCCCTGCCCCATCCACTCCCTTCGACTGCCCCCCACAGAAACCCCAACCCATCCAACCCCCCTGCTCCCTGTCCCCTGATCACCCCTGCCCCCAACTGCCCCTTGGGACCCCACCCCCTATCTAAGCCTCCCTTCTCCTTGTCCCCAACTGCCCCCTCCTGAGACCCCCCCAACTTCCCCCCTAGGACCCCACCCCTACCTGTCCCCTGACAAACCCCCGGGACTCCCATGCCTATCCAACCACTGCCTGTCCCCTGACTGCCCCCCCAACCCCCTAACCCATCTAACCCCCCCTCTCCCTGCCCATGACTGCCCCCCCAAACCTCCACCCCATCCAACCCCCCAGCCCTCTTACCGTGTCACACAGACCAGCGTGTCTGTCTCCACGCAGCACCAGACACACTGCTGCATACATGCTGCCGTGCTCCCCCGCGGTGCCACAGCCCCCCCCCCCGGCCCCAGCAACTGCCTTCCAGATTTGAACACCTCAAAATTCAGGAGTGCTCAAGCTCAGTTTGGGCAGCTGTTACTTCATTTCTCCCAAATCAAATATACTTATCCACTGTAACTTGCTGTAGAAAAAGTAGGATAAAATTGAGCAAGAAATGATTCCCAGTGGTTATTAGGACTGGAATTGCTATTTTCAACAGCCATTGCCTTGTTTGTTTGTTTGTTTGTTTAAAAGGAAGACAGTGATATTGCATTGGCAAATTCCCCATAGAAAGAAAGAGTGGAACAAAAGAATAATAAAGGCACCTCAACTTTTCCTCATTTATGGAGGACAGTCTTATAACATGCATCCAGATATCCTCCAATCACACAAGCTGAAAATTGTTCCACTTTACTGCAGTTCTGTAACCATATGGGAACCAATCCTGTCTGTGTTCTGTGCACATCTAAAATTCCTGCTGAATGACCCGCCCTGGGAGCGAGTTACCAGTGACCCAGGGCTGCGGCGGAAAGACGGTGCAGGTGTGGGGTGGGAGAGAGCCCAGGGCTGGGGTGGCAGGAGGTGTGTGTGTGGGGGCAATGGTGAGGGGGAATGAGGGAGCCCAGAGCTGAGGTTGCAGGGTGTGTGTGCGGGGGGGAGAGCCCAGGGCTGGGGCAGCAGGGGGGGGGGGTGGCGAGGAGCCCAGGGCTGGGACGGGGGGCAGCCAAAATTTTTTTTGCTTGGGGCAGCAAAAAACCTAAAGCCGGCCCTGTCTGTAGTCCTGGGGGCCATTCACATGGCGCTGTAAAGCGGTGTAGCCCCAGGAAGGATGCGAATTTGAAAGAGACCCCCGCTCTTCCCCACAACCCATCTGTGTCTAGAAGCCAGGCTCCGCCCACTCACAACACCCACTTGCTCAGAGCAGTTCTACAAAGTGACTCCCTGGGACTCATTTCCTGGCTGTGTTAGGCCACCCGGAGCTGATGCTGCGGGTACCAAAGAGGCTCCTAGTTCAGGAGGCGGAGCTGGTAAATTTGCCCCAGAGGGAGAAGTAAATCTACCGGTGAGGGGGCTGAACCTTTTGTACTGAACGGGGAACACCCGGCTAGACAGCTTCTTCGCTGAGGGACAATGGGGAGACCCTGGCAGCTGTTCCCACGCCTGCTGCTACTGCTGGTGAACATTCACTGTAAGTCTGGGGGCAGGAAACGCGACAGAAGACGCTGAACGTGATGGTGGATTTAAGAGACAAGGACTAATTCCCTGACTCTCCCTTTGCTTTGCAAACCAGGCACCGTTCTCTGTACTGGATGGGGATAAGGACTCCTGGGTTCAATTCCCAGCTCTGGCCTGCTGGAGTTCCTTCCCTTTTGTGTGCCTCAGTTTCCCCTCCCACCCTTTGCTTGACTATTTAATCTGTACACTCTTTGGGGGCAGGGGATGTCTCTTATTATTGTGCCTTTGGGAATCTCGCAGCCAGCAATAATCTAGGGCTAACCCCCTAACCCCAACCCCTAACCCCAGATTATAGCTATCTAGGAATATAGCAATATAGGAAAATAGCAGTCGTGGGCCAGATGCAAAGCCCCTGAAAATGAAGAGAAACTCCCCTGGGCTTCGCATCCGGCCAGTGTGTGAACGGGGCAGCGGTGCCCTGATATCTATGGGGTGTGTCTTTTGCCTTCTGCCCACAGGGGGGAGCTGCCAGGCCAAGGTGCACCAGAACCTGTCTGCGGTCACTTGGGAAGGGCAGAACGGCAGCATCTCTTGCCACTACATGACGAGCACGTTCAGGAATTTGCAGTGGTTCAGGGAGCTTCCCGGAGGCCAGCCTGTCTCCCTGCTGATTCTGGTGTCCGATGGGAAACAAACCAAGGAGCCCAACCTCACTGCGGAGCTGGACAAGGGGAAGCGGCTGAGCTCGCTGCACATCAGAGAATCACAGCTGGGAGACGCAGCCACCTACTTCTGCGCCGTGGCGACACGGGGACACAGGAGCACTGGCAGCCTGTGCAAAAACTCCCCAGATGGAGGGTAACTGTCAGGCTGGCTGGCGGGACAACACCACCTACTTCTTCCACAGTGCATCTCTGAGCGTGTTTCGCCTTCCTTGACACGGTCAGCCCCCAGCACCCTGGTGAGGCAGGGCAGTGCGAGGATCCCCATCGCACAGGTCCGGAGCTGAGACAGAGAGGCTGAGGAGGGAATGCACTTGGGGAATACCTCCTCGGGAAAGACGCCTAAGACAGTGGCTCTCAACCTTTCCAGACTAGTGTTCCCCTTTCAGGAGTCGGATTTGTCTGGCGTACCCCCAAGTTTCACCTCACTTAAAAACTACTTGCTTACAAAAATAAGACGTAAAACTACAGATGTGTCAGCCACACTGTTACTGAATGATTGCCGACTTTCTCATGTGCCCCTGGTTGAGAACCACTGATCTAAGGAGCCTGAAGGTTTGGAGGGAGAAAGGAAATGAAAAGATAAAATAGAAAAACAAATGAACAGGGAGAAAAGAAAGAAAAAGAAGAAGAAAAAAGAGATGGGTGGATTTATAGATACATAGGGAGAAAGACAGACAGCCAGGCATTAGAAACAGAAATGGAGATACATAAGATACTCCAGTGGCACAAAATAGCCCCCTTTCTTGGGGGAGCATTAGACACTGAGGATTTAAAAACTACTTGTTTACAAAATCAGACCTAAAAATACAGAAGTGTCCCAGTCATGCTAGTACTGAACAAATATTGACTTTCTCATTTTTACCATATAATTGTAAAATAAATCAACTGGAATATAAATATTGTACCTACATTTCAATGTATAGTATATAGAGCAGTATAAAGAAGTCATTGTCTGATGAAATTTTAGTTTGTACCAACTTCGCTGGCGCTTTTTAGGTAGCATGTAGGCAAGTAGCTAGGCAGGTAGCTAGATGAATTGATGTACCCCTAGGAAGACATGTGTGTACCCCCCAGGGTAGGCACACCCCTGGTTGAGAACCCATGATCTAAGGAGCCTGAAGGTTTGGAGGGAGGAAGAAAACTAAAAGATAAAATATAAAAACAAATGCAAAGAAAGAAAGAAAGAAAGAAAGAAAGAAAGAAAGAAAGAAAGAAAGAAAGAAAGAAAGAAAGAAAGAAAAGTGATGGGTGGATTTATAGATACATAGGGAGAGAGAGAGACAGGCATAAGAAACAGAAATGGAGATACAGTAGAAAGAACTATCACCTGTGGCACAAAATAGCCCCCTTTCTTGAGGGACCATTAGACACTGAGGATTAAGCCGAGACTGATCTCCGATTGCCACAGACTGCGCCTCTACAACACAAGGCTGAGACAGCGGCAGAGCGTTTGTGCATAGCTGGCACTGCCCATTCTCATGATGCCCAGCTCTGGGGATCACCTCTTTGTCCAGGGGGAGGCAAGTCAGAGTGTTAAACCCAGCGAAAAGGGAACTATTTAACACCGACACAAAATATACCAACAGTGACAACCACAGGGGGATTCACTTCAATGTGTACGTCTCTGGCCAGGAAGGGGCAGCATTTCTAACGAAGAGGAAGGTAGATTGAGGTTAATACAGTTGCACCTGTCTATTGTCTCTGTGCCCGGCAGAGGGCAGCTTTTCTCCTAAGACATCAGAGGCAAAGGGTTACTCCAGGGCATGGTTCTGTTTTAGGGAGACTGGGGGCTTGTCCCTGATTGGCTGGGCTCGTTAATGTGTCTGATCCCTCCAACAAGGAGGGCTGCAGACAGATTTTGCATTGCTGTCCTGGAGGCCGGGGAAAGCACCATCCCTTGGCCTCAGTGCGCTGAGGGGTAACCCGGAGCAGCAATGGAGAGGCAGCTGACAGCCTTGTCAGTGATACTGTCCATTCAGTTCTACTGTAAGTCTAGGGGGAGTTTGTCTGTTTAGACTGTGAGCTCATCAGGGCGGGGGCTTTTCCCCACTGTGTCTATGCAGTGCCCGGCGTAACAGGGATCTCAGTTCCTGGGGGTCTCTGCAGCGTCCGGCACAACGCCCCTCCCCCAGCTCAGTTCAGTTCTGTTGTATGGTTGTGGAGGTTTTGTCTGTTGAGCTCTGGGGGACAGGAATTGTCTTGTACTCTGTGTCTCTACAGCGCCTGGCACGAGGGGCTCTGATCTCGGCTGGGTCTCCAGGTGCTATAATAATAATTCATAGAGTTTAATGCCGGTAAGGATCTAATCTGACCTCCTGCACAATGAACAGGTCACAGAGTTACACTGAGTTACTCCAGTATTGAGATAATAATAATGTGGGGATGAGGAAGGTCTGGTGCTTTAGCCACTAGACGTGAGCTCATTTCCTGGCTCCACCAGAGACCTGACCTTGGGCAAGTGACTTAGGCTTGGATTTTGGAAGGAGACCAACAGAGTCAGGTGCCCGAATCCCATTGAAACTGCAATATGCGTTGAGTTCCTGGCTCCTGTGGAAACCCCCTCCCTGACTGCTCGGTGCCTCAGTTCCCCAGAGCAGATCTAGTCCCTGACGACCTAAGAGGCCTCTCCATTCTCCAGGAGATACTGTGCTGAATATCACAAGAATGGAGCCGGCACTCAGCTGCTGCTTATCAGGGTAGGTGCATTGACTTTGATGGAGCCAGACAGGTTTACACCAAGACCCAGAATATTAAGAGATTCTAATTTATTTTGGCTGAAGAAGAAACAGTGATAAGGAGCAACCACTGGGGAAGACGAGGGGCTGATGAGAACCGAACAAGCTCATCTGTTGCTTCTCCATTTGCCTTTGTCTACAGGGGTGAGCTGCCAAATTAAAGTGGATCAGAGTCCTCCATCTCTGACCAGATCCGAAGGGGAGATCTCCATTCTGACCTGCAGCTACTCAGGAACAGTGTCCTACGTACATTGGTACAGACAGTTTCCTGGGGAAAGTCCTGCCTTGCTGCTGAGCCTGTATCAGGATGGGAATGTTACCCAGGGGCCAAATTTCATAGCTGAGCTCTTGAAAAGGGAGAGACGGAGCCATCTACACATCGACAGTTCACAGCTCACCGACTCAGCCGGCTATTTCTGCGCTGTGGAGACACAGTGAAACAAAGTGGCCACCCTCCTGTACAAAAACTGTAACTGCTGGGGGGCAGTGTTGTGCCTTGAAAGGAGTGTATTGGAGATGAAGGTAATTGCATAGGTCTCTGCAGTGAGTCTGTATTTTGTCTGGGAGGGAAGGGCCTTGCTGCTGATAGGGCGCGAACGGAGGTGTCTTGCCTCTCAAGCAGGAGAAATGCAAGTAGATTAAAAAAGCTCCAGGAGAGGACGGAGAAGCCTGCAGGTGATAAATACACGAGGAGCCAGGAACCCTTCTGTCACGGACTCACAGATCGTGCCCACTCTTGGCCCCGTGCGGTCCGTGGGGGGTGCCCCTTTCAGTGAGACAGCCCTTCTCGGGGGTCCACTCTCTCTTGGGGTCAGGCCCCTCTCGGAGGCCTAGCACACCTGTTTCTCGCCGTGGGCCCCCTCAGGGAGTCCACTCGCTCTGGACCCCCCGGGCCTCCACCCCCAAAGGGGTTGATGCCACCCTGTTCTCTAGACCGGAGTGACTCTCAGCCAGCATAAAACAGGAGGGTTTATTGAGAGTTGAACACAGCACAGGAAACTCTCAGGGCCTCAGGCCTGGCCTCCCTCAGCCCAGCACACCCCAGTCTCTCTGCATCCAGGTGGGCTCTGCCTGCTCCCCCTCTCCAGCCCAGAGCCCCCCTGCTCCCAGCTGGGCATCTGAGATCACTGGCCCCAGGCCCCGCCTCTGTCCATTGTCTTCTCTCCAGGTAAACAGGGTCGTAAACTGGGGCCTCCTCTCCTCGCTTCTGTCCTCTGGCTGGAACCAGCTGGTTAGGTCACTGGGTCCTCACTCTGCAGCCTATTGTCTGCCCACTGGCCAGAACCAGCTGCGTCTCCTCAGCTGGGCCTCCGGGTCACCAGGTCGCCAGGTCACCGGTCGCTGGGGTATCCATCCTCCCGGCCACCGGCTGGGTCCTCAAGTCCTCTCTCCGGTCCTCTGCAAAACACACTCCCTCTCCCCTCACCTTGTTAAACCAGTAATACCCAGGGAAACTGAGTCCCACTCCCTGCACATGCAAACCATTGAAACTCCACAGAAAACAAGAAAACCCCCCACTTCGTCACACCTTCTAGGTCACGGGTCACAGAAATGAGGGGCAGCGCAAGGAAGAGGTGTCCTGGGGCCCTACTAGTGATCCTGGTCATTTGTCTTTACTGTAAGTCCCGCGGCTGTTTAAACCCCTTGATAATAACGGGAGCCAAGATTCTCAGGCGTGACGAGTGAGTCTGGGTGCCTCGGTTTCATAGATTTTAAGGCAGAAGGGAACATTGTGATCATTTAGTCTGACGCCCTGCGCCCCAGGCAACTTCCCCAGTGATTCCTGGATTGGGCCCATGCTCTGTGTCGAGATGGAGAAAGACATCCAGTCTTGATCTAAAGACTCCAGGCTGGAGAATCCACCCACTTCCTTACGTAAGTTGCTCCAATGGCTAATCACCATTACAGAGGCGGCACCTTATCTCTTGACTGAATTTCTCTAGCTTCAGCCCCCTCCATCGGCTCTTGTCATGCCTTTGTCTGCTATATTAAAGAGCCAGTTACTCAGAAATCTCCTTCCCACCTAGATGCAGAGAGACTGGGATAAAGTTACCTTTTAAGAATTATTACAAGAATGGCTTAAATCATTCTTGCAGTCACACGCTAGAGCATTGCCCAATAACTGATGTTCCCAAGCTGAAATCAGAAGTCACTAGTATTTGTATTACCCCAGTGCCCAGGAGCCCGAGTCATGAACCAGGACCCCACTGAGCAAGGCGCTGCCCAAACACGGGACAGGAGATCCCCTTTCCCAGAGACCTTACAGGCTAATTAGCCTAGACTACAGATCACACTGAAATCCCATGCGCACGTCATTCTTGGCATCACAGTCTTAAAGTCACCTCAAATCATTCCTGTCGCTCTTTTCTGGCTGGCTGGGGACACAGCCTCTGATAATCAGACTCTTTGTGGTATCTCACATTGGGCACCCAAGAATCACGAGTCACTTTTGTAAATCTTAACCCAGGGGAGGCGATGAATGCCAGAATAATGTGAAAATGATGCGTTCTTCTGTTCTCCTGGGATTCAGGGATGATGGAGGGACCTGATTCATTGATCATTCTGTTTATAAATATAAATTCCCTTTCCCACTAGGTGTAAATTGCCAGGTTAAAGTGGCGCAGAGCCCGCTGTCCCTGAGCGGCTCTGAAGGACAGGACTCCAGCCTGACCTGCAGTTACTCCGGCACGGTGAGAAATGTTCAGTGATACCGCCAGGCCCCAGGGGAAAGCCCTGCCCTCCTTGGGGTTTTGTACAAGGACAAGCGTCCCACGTGGGGATTGAATCTCAGAGCTGAGCTCCATACCACAGAGAAGCACAGCTACCTGAACATCACCGAGGTGCAGCTGCAAGACACAGCCAGGGCTGGTGCAAGGAAGTTTTGTGCCCTAGGTGAAACTTCCACCTTGCGCCCCCACCCAGCCCTGCGGCAGCTCCCCGCCCCCCCTCCGCCCTGAGGCGCCCCCCCCCCGCATCAGCTCCCCCGCCCTGCCCTGAGGCGCCCCCTTGGGCAGCTCCCCGGGGAGCCGTGTGGCAGCTCCCCACCCCAGCTCACCTCTGCTCCGCCTCCTCCCCGAGCACGCTGCCCCCGCTCTAATTCTCCTCCCCTCCCAGGCTTGCGGCGCCAAACAGCTGATTGGCGCCGCCAGCCTGGGAGGCGGGAGAAGTGGAGCGGCGACTGCGCGCTCAGGGAGGGGGTGTAGCAGAGAATGCTGTAAAAAAAAATTGGGGGCACCGCTTTTTGGCGCCCCCAAATCTTGCCGCCCTAGGCAACCGCCTAGTTTGCCTTAATGGTAGCACCGGCCCTAGACACAGCCACCTACTTCTGTGCAGTGGAGGCACAGTGGCACAAAGGGCACCCCAGCCTGTGCAAAAACTGTAGGCTGGTATTGTCAAAGGTGCCTAAGAGTTGTGCACCTAACTCCTTGGGGTCCTTTGAAAATCCCAGCAGACGGATCAAAGAGTACAATTTCCAAAAGTGCCTAAGTGGGTTAGAAAGGGCTTTTCAGAAAGGGCTTAGGGGCATGTTTGTAAAAGTATTTAGTTGCCTAAAGATGGAGATAGGTGCCTAGTGGGATTTTCAAAAGTGGTTAGATGACTAAGTCCTGTTAATAAAGTTCCTACATGCTTTTGAAAATCCCGCTCAATGCTGATCTGCTTCTTTAGGGGCTTAAATACCTTTAAAACCTGTCCCTTAGCAACCTGAGCCTCTGATAGTCAATGGGATTTAGGATCCTAAATGACGTAGGTACTTTTGAAAATGTTACCCTAAGTGCAGAAGCAGTGGATAGATTGCACCCTGGGCTTT
The DNA here is from genome assembly GCF_028017835.1 of Emys orbicularis. Classification (NCBI taxonomy): domain Eukaryota; kingdom Metazoa; phylum Chordata; order Testudines; family Emydidae; genus Emys; species Emys orbicularis. Next base: position 55,575,511 of record NC_088694.1, on the reverse strand, counting down.
CCTCTGATCTCAGGAAGATCAGGAAGTAAAGTTTTGCAGATCTTGGTCTGAAGCCTTGAAATTCCGGGGTGGGGTGGTGGTGGTGGTGGGGAATTGATCTTCGGAACCTCGCTGCCCAGTTTTTCTGCCGAGCCACAGTGCATAGCTGTTCTCCCTGCTGGTAGTGACGTATGCTGTGAGCGCGGGTGGCACTAGGTGTAGTGAAACATGCTGTGCTGGCAAACCACACACGTGTTTATTACATTTACTCCTGGCTTATTCTCAAGGTAAGCAATGCAAGGTAAAACTATGCTCAGGTTATTGATTAAGCATAGACTAGGCAATAGCTCACGTAGTCCCCTTGAATAGTTCACGTAGCCCCTTCACCAATCATGATTTATTGCACAAGGGGAGATGGCTATGGGTGAACCAATCAATATGTTACAAGTAACTATAATCTCATGCCTTTTGCTCTAATTACTAATAAAAACCCCAGCTCAAGGGAGCTTGGGACGCCTGCTTGACAAACCTCTTGACTCCGCGTCTCCTTGATCCCAACACTAGGGAAACCAGATGCTGAGTGTAATAGCATTTATTTTAACCACTGGAATAAATTGCCTATGGAGGTTGCGGAATCTCCATCATTGAAGATTTTTAAGAGCAGGTTAGACAAACACCTGTCAGGGATGGTCTAGATGGTGCTTGGTCCTGCTATGAGTGCAGGGGACTGGACTAGATGACCTCTCACTGTTCCTCCAGTCCTATGATTCTATTCTATCTCTGGGGTTGTCCCCTATTATTCATGATAAGGAAAAATCATCAGCTCTAAGTAACGGTGCAAGTTTCCATTGGAGCTATGTCTGATTTCCACCAGCTGGGGACCTGGCCCATTGACCTATCAATGGAGCTATGGCCGATTGACACCAGCTCGGAGGTGTTCGTAATCAGTAACATGAGATGATCCTTGGTTTCTGTAACATCTTGGATTTATTTTCTCTTTTGTACCCAGGGAGGAGCTGCCAGGTGGAGGTGCATCAGGACACGTCGGTGGTCACTTTGGAAGGGCAGAGCAGCAGGATCTCCTGCCGATACCAGGCTCTGGTCCTGTCCAGTTTGCATTGGTTCAGACAGCCCCCAGGGCAGAGCCCTGCCTTCCTCCTGATGCTGTATCAGGATGAGAACACCGCACAGGGCGGGAATTTCACAGCACAGCTCTTTCCAGACAAGAAGCTGAGCTACCTGCATATCAGCAACTCCACGCTCGGAGATGCAGCCAGCTCCTTCTGTGCAGTGGAGACACAGTGACACAGGGCGGTTCCCAGGCGATGCAAAAGCTCTGCAGCTGGGCTCTAGCCACATTTATTAACAAGGGGGCTTGCAAACTTAGCAGCTGCTTCTCTACAGCCTCACCTGGATGTTGCCCTTCGTACTAGATGCCTGTGCTATGCTATGCAGGGGATCAGACCAGATGATCATAATGGTCCTCAAAAGTATATTTATTAGGGAATGCGGGAAAAAGCTCCCCATTTCACTAAACTCTCCTGTGATAAGGAGAAAGACATTCACAGTCGTAGCCACCCCTACTTTCCCCTGAAATAAAAGCAAACGAACACAACCTCCTCCAAGCAGAGCTGTGTGTGACCCGAAACAGGAGAAGATGTAGAAACTTCCTGAAGTCCCATGAAGAATTTGTGATGTGGAGTAGCAAGGAACTGAACCTGAGCTTCCAGTGCAAAGCTGTGGCACAAGAGGGCTCATGTGGTCCTTGGATGTATGAACAGGGGAGTAGTGAGTAGAAGTAGAGGCGATTTTACCTCTGTATACGGCATTGCTGACACCAATGCTGGAATACAGTGGCCACTTCTGATATCCACATTTTAAAAGGATGTTGAAAAATTTGAGAAGGTGCCACAAGAGCCACAAAAATTATTCAAAAGCTGGAGAAAATGCCAAACAGTGTGAGACTTAAAGACTCAATCAGTTTAATCAAAAAGATCAAGCGATGATTTGTTTATGGAGTATAAGAACCTTCCTGGGTAGAACAATCCTGGTTATAAATGGGCTGTTTAATCTAGTGGAGAAAGGCACAACAGGAACCAATATGTCTGGAAGCTGAAGCCAGCCAAATGCAAATTAAGCATAAAACCCCCCCAAAACATTGAGGATGATTAACCACTGGCACAAACTACCAAGGGAAGTGGCAAATTCTCTATCTCTTGATGCCTTCAACCCAAGATTGGCTGCCTTTCTTTGAAAGGGTTAGTAGCCTAATGCAGGGGTTCTCAAACTTGGTCTGTGGCTTGTTCAGGGTAAGCCCCTGGTGGGCCGTGAGACGCTTTGTTTACCTGACCATCCGCAGGCACGGCCACTTGCAACTCCCAGTGGCCACGGTTCACCGTTCCCGGTGAATGGGAGCTGTGGGAAGTGGTGGCCTGGCCTGCACTGCTTCCAGCAGCTCCCATTAGCCAGGAACAGCGAACCGCGGCCAGTGAAAGCTGTGAGCGGCCAAACCTGTGGACGCTCAGGTAAAGTGTCTCGCAGCCCACCAGGGACTTACCCTGAACAAGCCACAGATCAGGGTTGAGAACACCTGGCCTAATGGATTGAGAGAAGATGTAGACATGGTATAATCTGGATTTTAGTCAGGTCTTTGAGACAATCCCACATGTTTTTCTTATAAGCAAACTAGGGAAACCTCATCTACATGAAACTACTATAAAGTGGGTGCAAAACTGGTTGAAAGACTATATTCAAAGAGTAGTCATCAACGGTTTTCTGTCAGACTGGGAGGGCGTATCTAGTGGGGTCCCATGGGGGTCAGTCCTGTATCCAGTCATATTCAATATTTTATTAATGACGTGGATAACGGATTGGAGCATGTGCTTATAAAATTTGCAGATGATGCCAAGCTGAAAGAGTTTGTAAGCGCTTTGGAGGACAGGCTTAAAATTCAAAATGACTGTGACAAATTAGAGATTGGTCTGAAATCAACAAGCTGAAAGTCAATAAAGGAAGTGCAAAATACTTCATTTAGGAAGGAAAATAATTGAATGCACAGCTACAAAATGGGGAATATCTACCTAGGCAGCTGTAGTGCTGAAAAAGATCTGGGGCTTATTGGGGATCACAAGTTGAATATCAGCCAATAATGTGATGCAGTTATGAAAAAGGCTAATACAGTTCTGGGGTGCATTAACAGAGTGTTGTCTGGAAGAGCTGGAAAGTGATTCCTGCTGTACTCAGCACTGGTGATGCCTCCGCTGGAGTACTATGTCCAGTTCCGGGTGCTGCACTTTTAGAAAGCTGAGGACAAATTGGAGAGAGTCCAGAGAAGAGCAACAAAACTGATAAGATTTAGAAAACCTGACCTATGAGGAAAAACGAATAAACTGGGTCTGGTTCGTCTTAAGACAAGAAGACTTGGGGGCGGGGGGGGGGGGAACGGACTTGATAACAGTCTTCAAATATGTGGGGCTGTTACAAAGAGGACGGTGATCATTGTTGTCCATGTCCACTGATGGTAGGACAAGAAGCAATGGGCTAAATCTGCAGGCAGGGAGATTGAGATTAGATAGTCGGGAAAACTCTCGAACTCTCAGGGTAGTTAAGGGCTGGACTAAGCTTCCCAGGGAAGTTGGGGAATCCCCATCAATGGAGGTTTATAGGACCAGGTGGACAGATACCAGTCAGGGATGATCTAGGTTGGTCCTGCCTCAGCACAGGGGGAGGGACTAGATGAATTCCAGCCCCACATTTCTGTGATCCTTTGAAGATACTTTAGGCAAACACAAGTTTTGGGCTCAATACATGGGTAGCTGGATGAAATGTAATGGCTTGTGATATAGCAATACAGGAGGCCAGACTAAAGGACTCTTGTAGACTTCTAAGAATAAAAATCAATTGGACAGTATTAATGGAACTTGTGCTCCTGAATCCCCTAGGTACTTTGGAGAAATCTCTCCCTACATCTTTAGATTGATAATTGAGAGGAGTCATTTCTTCATGGAGGCTGCCTAGGAGATTTGGACACTCGGGTCAATGGGAGTTGGGCACCTGACTCCCCTTTGAAAAGAACTGAATATTTCTGCACTCGCTTATACACTTGGCCACACGGGGGCAGCTTTCACAGGGTGAAGGGCACTACGGAAAGGAGTTCTAGACAGTGGCACACGGCTGAGATGGGAGAGAAGGGGCTGGTCTCTCATTGGCTGGGCACACGGGGGGTGGGGAGAAGAACGTGTCCGATCCCTCCAGCAGAGGAGTCCCCAACACACGGGCCAGCCCCAGGGGAGAACCCAGCAGGGTCCCCGCGCCCTGGGCTGTCAGGGAGCGCAGGGATGGGGAGGCCGCGGGGGCTGTCGTGGGTGATCCAGCTAATGCACGTGTGGGGTAAGGGCTGGGGAGACAGACCCGCTGGTTACTGGCAGGGAGCTGGGGCTGGATTTCATTGACTGTGTGGTGGGGAAGAAGGGAGTGAAATGGGGAGATCGGTCGGTCTCTCCCCCCACAGCCTGTCTCTCTTCCCACCCTGTCCCGCGGTTCCCGGGGGCAGGTGGCTCGGGGCAGTGTCTGACTCGGTTCCCCCTTGTCTCTGTTATTCCCAGTGGCCAGCGGGCAGCTCTCTGTGGAGCAGAGCCCGCAATGGCGGGGTGTCTCCGAGGGGCAGAATGGCACCGTGACCTGCACTTACTCCAGCGCTATCACCCGTTTACACTGGTACCGGCAGGCTCCCGGGGAGCGGCCCCTTTTCCTGCTGATGCTGTTCGGCAAGGGGAGCGAGACACAAGAACCGAATTTCACTGCGGATCACGATCCGGAGCAGAAGCGGAGCTCCCTGCACATCCGCGGCTGCCAGCTGGGGGACCCCGCCCGCTACCTCTGCGCCGTGGAGACACCGTGACACAGGGCGCAGCGCAGCCTGTCCAATAACTCTGGGGGTGACCCGGGAGGGGCTGCGGGGCGCTGGGGGCGCGCGGGGCGGGGTGGGACAGAGCCCCTTGGGCAGACGGGGACAGGCGTTTATAGCCCTGCTGGGGGAGGGGCGCTTCCCACAGGGGGCCTCCCCTCACACCTCTCTCCAGGACCGTCTCTCTCCATTAACGAGCGCCCTGCCCTATTTAAATAGTGCTCTGCCTGCTTCACCACCACAACTGGGGGTGGGGGGGGGGGGGCAGCCCTTCTAATTAACCCCCATTACACCCAGCAGGGGTCACTAATGAGCCCTTATGTTGCCTGCTCATCAGTGAGCTGGTAGCCGAAGCTAGTTTGCTGCAAAGGGCCGCCCAATCCCTGCTGAAACTTTCTTATTATTGCTAAATTGTATCTGATGGTGCTAGGCGCTGTACAAAGAAGCGACTCCTGCAAGGTCACTTAGGAGGCCAGAGCCAAGATTGTCAGAGCATTTTATAGGAATTAGGTGCTTAACTCCCATAGGCACCTTGGACAAAAAATCCAACCCTAATCTCCCTGGGTTTCAGTTCCCCATCTGTATAATGGAGGTGGCTAATAATATTTTCTCTGTCTTTTCTATTTAGATTGTAAGTTTCTTAGAGCAGGGACTGTCTCTATATATCCGTGCATTGCCCAGCAAAATAAGGCTCTGATCTCAATTGGGTTTCTAGGTGCTATTATAATATCAAAAGTTAATAAATGGCACCAACAGCAGCTCTGAATCCAAAGGCCAGCAAGTAGAAATAAGGCAAACATTTTTAACAGTGTGGGTAGTTAACCATAGGAACAACCTGCCTGGGGGTGTGAGGGATTCTCCATCCCTTGAAGTCTTTACATCGGATTCGGATGGGACACCTGATAATTCATGGGATGGTGAGGGGGACTCAGCACTGACCTCAGTGCCCATGCAGGGTGCTAGGGGGCGCTGTGCTGCAGGCAGCAGGGTGGGGGCTCTTTATGGGGCTCTCTTCCCTGAGAGCTAGTGCTGAGCCCGATGTGACACTAGGGGGCGCTGTTCTGCAGGGAGCAGGTTGAGGAGCTCAGGCGGGAGGGCCCCGTTTTAGCCAGGTCTGATTGCAATCTGCCAGTGGGGTGGTGCTGTCACTCAATCAGTGGTTAACTCCGCCAGGAAGTTTGGCTCTGCTGCCAGTCTCCAATCAATCAGGAAACACTAATTGCTTGTTTGCAGCAGAGCTGTCACAGACCCGTCGGGTGTCATGTCGAGGGCCACGCAGCAGCCTGAGAGCTAACAAGACTTGTGGTGCAGAAGAAGAGAGAAAGTGTGACACTGGGGCAGGAGGAAAATCTTTTCATTATGAAGGAAGAAAACCTACTGTGGGCTGTGACCGCTTTGGTATTACTTGGCAAATAGAGACTCTACAATTGGAATCTTCTTAACTCAGAGCCAGACTAGAAGTGAGGGTTGGGGAGTCTTGGTGAACTGGGCAGGGGTTTTCAAAGTGCGGGTTTGGGTACCTAGTTCTCTTAGGCGCCTTTGAAAAAATCTCAGCCTGAAGCTTTGAAAAACCTTGGATGAAGGGGGTGGATCACTTGATGATTCCCTGGTCTGTTCATTCCCTCTGGGGCACCTGGCATCGGCCACTGTGGGAAGACAGGATACTGGGCTAAATGAACCTTTGGTGTGACCCAGTATGCCTGTTCTTATGTAACGGAAAAATATCGCAATGCTGCCCAGTCCTTGGGCCATTCTTGCTATTGGTAAAAAGTTGCAATGGAAATCACTGGGAATGTGAGTAAAACTGATGGTGGGGTGGAATAGTAATAATATAATAATAGTATATAATAATATTTAATAATTAATAAATATTTACCAATAATTAATCAGCTGCAACAGCCCATGATTCCCACCTAGGGGTGGGTGCTGTGCAAATCAAAAATAAGTGTCAGTGCCTGATCCAAGATGACGATGAAGATTGTTGTCATCATCAGGATAATCAATGAGGGACGCTCTCCATAAATAAATTCAGGGGCAACATTCTACGACTAACCTCTCCTTCACCCTCTCTTTGTAACAGGCTCCAGCATGGAAGATGCTGTAACGCAGACCCAGCCGGCAGCGTCAGGCCTGGAGGGTGGGTCTGTGACCTTGGACTGCATTTAGGAAACTGATGCTAGCTATTATTCTGTGTATTAGTACAAACAACGTCGGGCAGAAAAGCTTGTTTTCCTACTTTGGGAATATTCCGATGGATTAAAGAAGAATGAGGCTGGGGAGAGATGCTCTGTGGACGTCAAGAAATCCGAAAGCTCCATCAGTTTGAGGATCACGGGTTTGGAGCTGAGGGACTCAGCCATGTATTTCTGTGCTTTCAATAGAGACACACGGTGATGTGATTAACAGGGAGCCCTGCACAAAAATCCTACAGCTTTCTCCTTCCCTGAGAAACTGACTCCTACACGCAAAGTTAAAAGGAGACCACAGACAGGAAAGGTGTGTGTGTGTGTCTGTGTCTGTGTGTGTGTAGGGGAGAGGGAAGAGGGAAGTGCTGCAGCTGGGTTCCTGGAGATGAAAACCTCTAACTGATTTCTGGGAATCAGCACCTCAGTTGTGCTCAGAAATTCACCACAAAGGGGAGAGCTGGAAGGAGACACAGCAGAATGTGATGCAAGGACCGGAAGGGCCTTTACTGGGAGAAGATTTCTGGTAGCAGAGGGGTCTTTAATCAAGCACGAGAAAGTCAGAATGAGATCCAATGTCTGGAAACTGAAGCAGGACAAACTCAGGCTAGAAATAAGGCAGAAAATTTCCAGAGTGAATGTTTCAGTTACCCATTGCATCAACTTATCTAACGAGGTGGTGGGTTCTTCCTCACTTGGATGGTTCAAACCCAGACAGGATTTCTCCTTCTAAAGGACATACTATAGCTCAGGCGTAGGGCGCACTGGCTGAAATTCTCGGGCCTGTGCGATACAGGATTGCAGATCACATGATCATAATGGTCCTTTCTGGCCTTACAAATCCATGAACCTGCTGAATAAATCCCTGGTTGTGAAGGCTGGAATTGTCACAGGCTCCTCACGGTGTTAGGCACCCACATTCTATTGACACTCAAGGGGGATTTAAGTGCCTAAATCCCAATGGATCCTTTGAAAATCACAGCTGCAATTGTGCAGTTGATCAGAAAAAAGGCCTGTGCACCACTTAAGTCGTACTTCAGCCCTCAGTGCATGGATTTAATCAGACAGAATCAGGGCAAACACCACTGTATGCTAAGAAGAGTTAGGCATACCTAAAAAAATAGCTCCCAGAGCTATATTGTTACTGGAATTTTCAAAGGATGATCAAATCCCGGTTAAATTAAAAGGGATTTGGGCACCTAACTCTCTTAGTCTGCTTTGGAATCCCATCCTGAATGCCCAAACCCCATTAATTATAGGGATTAATAACCCTGCCTACCCTTAGGCAGTCTTCACAGTTACAGCCTGCATTTTCAAATCACAGGGAAATATAAAATGGATTGAAAGTAGAAGGGTCCCCATAACCCACAATCAAAAGTGAAATAATAGAACTGTTTGAAGACCCAGTGTGTTTATTTGTACATAACATTTAATAAAAGTGTGACCTGTCCTTATCTGGAAGGAAATAGCAGGTTCATTCAGCATTCACATCTACAGAAAATTTGTATAAAATTGTTCTGAAGTTTTCCACCACTGTTCTACTAGACTGATGTCAAATATGAGCATACATCATAATCATAAAATATCAGGGTTGAAAGGTACCTCAGGAGGTCATCTAGTCCAACCCCCTGCTCAAAGCAGGACCAATTCCCAACTAAATCATCCCAGCCAGGGCTTTGTCAAGCCTGACCTTAAAAACCTCTAAGGAAGGAGATTCCACCACCTCCCTAGGTAACCCATTCCACTTCTTCACCACCCTCCTAGTGAAATAGTGTTTCCTAATATCCAACCTAGACCTCCCCCACTGCAACTTGAGACCATTGCTCCTTGTTCTGTCATCTGGTACCACTGAGAACAGTCTAGATCCATCCTCTTTGGAACCCCCTTTCAGGTAGTTGAAAGCAGCTATCAAATCCCCCCTCATTCTTCTCTTCTGGAGACTAAACAATCCCAGTTCCCTCAGCCTCTCCTCATAAGTCATGTGCTCCAGCCCCCTAATCATTTTTGTTGCCCTCCGCTGGACTCTTTCCAATTTTTCCACATCCTTCTTGTAGTGTGGGGCTCAAAACTGGACACAGTATTCCAGGTGAGGCCTCACCAACAGGGCCGGCTCCAGGCACCAGCTGAGCAAGCTGGTGCTTGGGGCGGCAGCTTGTAGGAGGCAGCATTCCGCCCAATCCTAGGGCGGCACGGCCGCTTTTTTTTTTCTTTTGTTCTGCTCCGGCCGCCCTGTAGGGAGCGGCGGCGCGGAGGACCTGAGCGCCCTGCAGCAAGCCCAGCAGGGCAGTCCTCGTCCTTCCCTCCCCGCCGACAGGAGCGGAGCCCTCCCGGCAGGCGGCAGGAGGCGGCGCGGCGGGAGGGGCCGCGTGGCAGCGCCCCCGCTGTAGCCCTGGCCGCCCCCCTCTCTCTCTCTCCCGCCCGCTCCCTCCCCCTCCCCCCCGCTAGCCAGTCCCCCTGCATCCGCACTCCGGTCGCGCCGCAGGTTTTTTTTCTTTTTTTTCCGCTTGGGGCGGCCAAAAATCCAGAGCCGGCCCTGCTCACCAATGTCGAATAGAGGGGAATAATCACGTCCCTCGATCTGCTGGCAATGCCCCTACTTATACAACCCAAAATGCCGTTAGCCTTCTTGGCAACGAGGGCACACAGTTGACTCATATCCAGCTTCTCGTCCACTGTAACCCCTAGGTCCTTTTCTGCAGAACTGCTTCCTAGCCATTCGGTCCCTAGTCTGTAACAGTGAATGGGATTCTTCCATCCTAAGTGCAGGACTCTGCACTTGTCCTTGTTGAACCTCATCAGGTTTCTTTTGGCCCAATCCTCTAATTTGTCTAGGTCCCTCTGTATCCTATCCCTACCCTCCAGCATATCTACCACTCCTCCCAGTTTAGTGTCATCTGCAAACTTGCTGAGAGTGCAGTCCACGCCACCCTCCAGATCATTAATGAAGATATTGAACAAAACCGGCCCCAGGGGCACTCCGCTTGAAACAGGCTGCCAACTAGACATGGAGCCGTTGATCACTACCCATTGAGCCCAACGATCTAGCCAGCTTTCTATCCACCTTATAGTCCATTCATCCAGCCCATACTTCTTTAACTTGCTGGCAAGAATACTGTGGGAGACCATATCAAAAGCTTTCCTAAAGTCAAGGAATAACACATCCACTGCTTTCCCCTCATCCACAGACCCAGTTATCTCCTCGTAGAAGGCAATCAGGTTGGTCAGGCACGACTTGCCCTTGGTGAATCCATGCTGACTGTTCCTGATCACTTTCCTCTCCTCTAAGTGCTTCAGAATTGATGCCTTGAGGACCTGCTCCATGATTTTTCCAGGGACTGAGGTGAGGCCAGAGGCGTAGCGAGCGCCCTCCGTACCCTCCGACCGGAGGGGGCCCCGCAAGGAAGGGGGCCCCTAAAAGTGGCAAAATAAATACCGCATTCCAGTTTCTGCATTGTAAGGGGCCCCGCCCGGACATATGTTCGGAGGGGGCCACCGTTCGGAGGGGGCCACGTTCTTTGTTGCTACGGCCCTGGGTGAGGCTGACTGGCCTGTAGTTCCCCGGATCCTCCTCCTTCCCTTTTTTAAAGGTGGGCACTACATTAGCCTTTTTCCAGTCATCCGGGACCTCCCCCAATCACCATGAGTTTTCAAAGATAATGGCCAATGCCTCTGCAATCACATCCGCCAATTCCTTTAACACCCTCGGATGCAGCGCATCCGGCCCCAGGGACTTGTGCTCGTCCAGTTTTTCTAAATAGTCCCGAACCACTTCTTTCTCCACGGAGGGCTGGTCACCTCCTCCCCATACTGTGCTGCCCAGTGCAGCAGTCTGGGAGCTGACCTTGTTTGTGAAGACAGAGGCAAAAAAATCATTGAGTACATTAGCTTTTTCCACATCCTCGGTCACTAGGTTGCCTCCCTCATTCAGTAAGGGGCCCACACTTTCCTTGACTTTCTTCTTGTTGCTAACATACCTGAAGAAACCCTTCTTGTTACTCTTAACATTTCTTGCTAGCTGCAACTCCAAGTGTGATGTGGCCTTCCTGATTTCACTCCTGCATGCCTGAGCAATATTTTTATACTCCTCCCTGATCATTTGTCCAAGCTTCCACTTCTTGTAAGCTTCTTTTTTGCATTTAAGATCAGCAAGGATTTCACTGTTAAACCAAGCTGGTCGCCTGTCATATTTACTATTCTTTCTACACATCGGGATGGTTTGTTCCTGCAACCTCAGTAAGGATTCTTTAAAATACAGCCAGCTCTCCTGGACTCCTTTCCCCCTCATGTTATTCTCCCAGGGGATCCTGCCCATCATTTCCCTGAGGGAGTCAAAGTCTGCTTTTCTGAAGTCCAGGGTCCGTATTCTGCTGCTCTCCCTTCTTCCTTGTGTCAGGATCCTGAACTCGACCATCTCATGGTCACTGCCTCCCAGGTTCCCGTCCACTTTTGCTTCCCCTACTAATTCTTCCCGGTTTGTGAGCAGCAGGTCTAGAAGAGCTCTGCCCCTAGTTGGTTCCTCCAGCACTTGCACCAGGAAATTGTCCCCTACACTTTCCAAAAACTTCCTGGATTGTCTGTGCACCGCTGTATTGCTCTCCCAGCAGATATCAGGGTGATTAAAGTCTCCCATGAGAACCAGGGCCTGCGATCTAGTAACTTCTGCTAGTTGCCGGAAGAAAGCCTTGTCCACCTCATCCCTCTGGTCTGGTGGTCTATAGCAGACTCCTACCACGACATCACCCTTGTTGCTCACACTTCTAAACTTAATCCAGAGACTCGCAGATTTTTCTGCTGTTTCATACCGGAGCTCTGAGCATTCATACTCCTCTCTTACATACAACGCAACTCCCCCACCTTTTCTGCCCTGTCTGTCCTTCCTGAACAGTTTATATCCATCCATGAAAGTACTCCAGTCATGTGAGTTATCCCACCAAGTCTCTATTATTCCAAATCCTCATGCAATCCTGGACATTTGACCTGTAAATTAGACATATAATCCAGTATATTCTGGACACAGCCACACACCACTGACCCACACAAAATTCACTCATACAGTCAAATTTACACACATCAAATTTACTCCCACTCTCTTGGATGAGGCCGCTGGAGGAGTCCCTATGGCCAGGGTTGCAGAGCGGCAAGAAGGCAGTTCAGCTTGGTGCCTGGCAAGCAGAGGCAGATATGGAACCTCAACCTGGGTTATGTGTCATGTGATGAGCCTGAGGCATAAAAAGCTCAGGCAGAGACGAGACAGGGAGCCAGTGTATCTCAGTGCCTTGAATGTCTCAGGTGTCAATAAATTAACACCACTCAACTCAGAGCCATGAGGCTGAAAATGTCCTTGGGTCTTTCTTCACTTCTACTGTAAGTCTCTGTTCAGAATACTCTGGCCTCTTCCAACCCAGCTGCTTCGCTTCTGGGATGTCGAATCAGAAATGGCTGAAGCAGCATTTGATTCGGGGTTTAGGATGATTAAGAGTTATTGCACACATACAGAGAGAGGGGGCTGCCAACTGGATGTGTCACTGTTCTATTTCAGTATTTGTAGTGATTTGGAACATTCGTTGGCATTGCTTACCTCCTTTTTTCAAGACTTCAGAAGAGCATCAAGAGAAAGAGAGAGAGAGAGAGAGAGAGAGAGAGAGGGAGGGAGAGAGATGGAAACTGTGCATTTTACAACAGATTGATGTATGGATAGATGATGCCGAGGGAAGGACAGATGGACGTGGATAGATAGGAGAATTAAGAAATTAGAGAGAGGCAACAGAAGAAAGAAAGCTATATAGATAGATTGGGAGAGAGACATAAGAATGGCCAGACTAGGTCAGACCAAAGGTCCATCTAGCCCAGTATCCTGTTTTCCAACAGCGGCCAATGCCAGGTGCTTCAGAGGGAATGAACAGAACAGGTAATCATCAAGTGATCCATCCCCTGTCGCCCATTCCCAGCTTCTGGCAGACAGACAGACATTAGGTTAAACAGGTGCTGTAACACTCTGATATACGTCGTTCTAATGCTGTCATTTCATTTCCCTGCAGTCTCCTGCTGTGAGTCCCTGTTGGTTTAGGGATCCGAGTCATGGGTTGTGCAGGAAGGAGACGTCTCCACTGTGACCTGGACTTACACCGGTGCTTACCAAACCTTCCGGTGGTGCCAGCAGCTCCCCTGGAGCGGGCTGGCCGCCTGGTGACTGTGAATGCTAGGGAGACAGTCACTGATGGGTGGTTCATGGGTGAGCGAATGGAGGATTTGAAAAACAGCTCTCAGTGAACCACATCCACTGGGAGCTCCGAGCGGCCGTACCTGCGGATGCTCAGGTAAACAAAGCGTCTCACGGCCCGCCGGGGCTTACCCTGAACAAGTCACAGACCAAGTTTGAGAACCCCTGATCTAGATCATTCCTGACAGGTGTTTAGCTAACCTGGTCTTAGAAACCACCAATGATGGAGATTCCACAACTTTGCTCGCTAATTTATTCCAGTGGTTGACAACCTGACAGGAGGCTTTTCCTAATGTCAACCTAAATCTCCCTTGCTGCAATTTAAAGTCATTATTTCTGGTCCTGTCCTCAGTGGTTAAGGAGAACAATTTATCACCTTCTTCTTTAAAACCACCTTTTACTGACTTGCAGACTGTTATCATGGCTCCCCTCCGTCTCTTCTCCAGATGAAACACACAATTATTTCTCTCTCTCCTCAGAGATCATGTTCTCTAGACCTTGTTGCTGCCCCCTGGACTTTATCCACATTTTTCCTGAAGTGTGGTGCTCAGAATTGGTCACAATACTCCAGTGGAGGCCTTATCAGGGCTGAGTAGAGTGGAAGAATGACTTCTCTTGCTTACAGCACTCCAGCTAATATATTCCAGAATGATGTTTACTTTTTCTGCAACTGTATTACATTGCTGATAAATATTTATTTTGTGATCCACTATAATTCCCAGATTCTTTTCTGCAGTACTCCTTCCTAGGCACTCATTTCACATTTTGTATTTGTGCAATTGATTCCAAATGGAGTACTTGGTATTTACCCTTATCGAATTTCATCCTATTTAATTCAGAACACTTCTCCAGTTTGTCAAGATCTGAACTCTAATTCTGTCCTCCAAAGTGCTCGCTACCCCTCACAGCTTGGTATCCTTTGCAAACTTTATAAAGGTACTCTCTGTGCCATTTTCCAAACTGTTTATGAAGATACTGAATAGAATGAGACCCAGGACAGATGCCTTTGTCATATGCCCTAATAACGCGACTGTGAACCATATTTGATAACTATTCCCTGAGTACAGTTTTCCAGCCAGTTGTGCACCTGCCTTACAGTAGGTTTGTCTAGGTCATTGGTTCTCAAACTTGTCTGTGGTTTGTTCAGGGTAATCCCCTGGTGGGCCTTGAGACACTTTGTTTACCTGAGCATCCACAGGTACGGCCACTCGCAGCTGCCAGTGGCCACGGTTCACTGTTCCTGGCCAATGGGAGCTGCGGGAAGTGGTGGCCTGGACCGCGCCGCTTCCCACGGGTCCCATTGGCTGGGAAAGGCGAACCACGGCCACTGGGAGCTGTGATTGGCCATACCTGTCTCAAGGCCCGCCAGGGGATTACCCTGAAGAAGCCATGGACCAAGTTTGAGAACCCCTGGTCTAGGTGATATTTCTCTAGTTTGTTTATGAGAAAGTTATGTGAGACAGTATCAGAAGTCTTACTAAAGTTGAGACTTATCCCATCTACTGCTTTTCCCCTATACACAAGACTTGTTATTCTGTCAAAGAAGGATACTACCTTGGTTTGCCATGATTTTTTCTTGACAAATCCATGTTGACTGTTATTTATTACCTTATATTCATCTAGGAGATTACAAATAGATTGATTGATTATTTGCTCCATTATCTTTCCAGATACTAAAATTAAGCCTACTGGTTTATAATTCCCCAAGTTTTCCATATTGCCCTTTTTAAAGCTAGGTACTATATTTGCCCTTCTCCAGTCCTCTGGTATCTGTCCTGTCCTCCATAAATTATCAAAGATAAATTGCTAATGGCTTTAGCCAGTTCCTTAAGTATTCTAGGTTGTATTTCATTAGGCCCTGCTGTCTTGAAGACACTTAACTTGTCTAAGTAATTCTTAATTTGTTCTTTTCCTATTTTAGCCACAGATCCTACCCCATTTACACTGATGTTCACTATGTTAGCTGCCTGATCACTTAATTTTTTTTGTTGGAAACTGAAACAAAAAAGGCATTGAACAATTCAGCCATTGCTGCATTTTCTGTTGTAGTCTTTCCATCCTTACTGAGTAAAGGGTATATCCTGTCCTTGGTCTTCCTCTCTCTTATGTATTTGTCAAATACTGCCTTGATATCCTTTATGATCCTAACTAGTTTAATCTCATTTTGTGCCTTGGCCTTTCTAATTTAGTCCCTACATGCTCTTGGTTTTTTAATATTCATCCTTTGTAATTTAATCTAGTTTCTACTCTTTGCCTGACTTTTTATTTTTTTGAGTTTCAGGTCATTGAAGACTTCCTGGTTAAACCAAGGTGGCCTCTTACCACAATTCCTAACTTTCCTCTACGTTGGGATAGTTTCCTCCTGTGCTCCTATTAATATCTCTCTAAAAAAACTGCAAACTCTCCTGCTCTGTTTTTCCGCATAGACTTGCTTCCCAGAGTCTCTTACTTACCAATTTTCTGTGTTTTCAAGGGGTTAGATCTCAGCTTTCCTAAATTGGCAGTGGTCTATTGGAGTTAATGGAGCTATGTCCCCAGCTGGTGTAAATCAGCGAAGATTATGAGAGTGTTACGTTGTCTATCTATGGATCTATCTATCCAGGCTTCCCTCTGCAGCCTCGGTCCATCACTCTATTGTTCTATCCCCAGTATCTATTTCTACATGTCTATATATCGATACAGATAGATAGAGATCCTTCCATCAACATCTCTATATTTCTCTCTGTTCTCTTCCCGAATCTTACAAAGCAGGACAAGAAATGCTAACAAATAACTCCAAAGCAATATTACTGTCCAAATACATCAGATGCTGAAATATGGCCCATTGGCAGACCCCTCACTCCTGACGTGTGCAGTAGTTGTTTAGATAGATAGACAGATAGATAAACAGATAGATAGAAAGAAATCTACTGGCAGAGGAATGAAGAAGAGCTAAGAAATCTTGCCCTTCACTGACTTCCAAGATTCTGCATCTTTTTACCCTTTAGAACGAGAAAATATTTGTTTCACTCACAGAGAAAAGCAAAGGTGAGGAGAAGGCTCCACAGAGCAGCTCCACTCTCTGAGGCCATGGTGAGCTCCGTTTTTTCTCTCCCTCGCAGAGGAATATACCGAGGCAGAGTCAATCCGTGGAAGGTCTGCAGGAGAGGAGACAAGCGGAAATGAAAATTCTCCCTCCCCTCAGGTTACCCCCTTCTCAAGGGGAAGGAGGTCTTCAGATCATGGGACAGCTGTGTGAAGATCAGAGTAAATCCGGAGTCATTGCACATGTGTTCATTGTGGTGTCTAGATTACAAGAAATCCGAGACATAAATTCATTTTCTTTCGTTTTCTTCCTACGGGATACTTTCTCAAGGAAAGTTCATTACTAAACATAACCACTGGGAAACCGTCTTCCCTTAATGGAGCGAAATGCAAAATATCTCTGGCTTCAAAGCTGTAAGATAACCCGCGTTTCAATAGCAATAACAAACAAAAATAAACTAGCCGCCCCCCCCCCCCCGCCCCACTCTCCTTCCCTTTAGAACAGGGGCGGGCAAACTTTTTGGCCCGAGGGCCACATTGGGGTTGCAAAATTGTATGGAGGACGGGGTAGGGAAGGCTGTGCCTCGGCAAACAGCCTGGCCTCTGACTCCTCACACTTCCCGTCCCCTGACTGGCCCCCTCAGAACCCCTCACCCATCCAACCCCCGCTCCTTGTCCCCTAACCGCCCCCTCCCGGGACCCCCGCCCCCAACCGCCACGGGACCCCACCCCCTAGCCAACCCCCCTGCTCCCAGTCCCCTGACTGCTCTGACCCCTATCCACACCCCCGCCCCCTGACAGGCCCCCAGACTTCCACGTTTATCCAACCCCCCGTCCCCCGTCCCCTGACCGTCCCCCAGAACCTCCGCCCATCCAACTGCCCCCTGCCTGCCCCCCGGGGCCCTCTGCCCCTTAACCAACGTCCCGGCCCCCTTCCCTCCCCCTTACCATGCCACTCGGATCAGCATGTCTGGCAGCCGCGCCTCCCAGCTGGAGCCAGACGCGCCGCGGCGCTGCTCTGCGGGAACTCGCAGCCCCACCGCCCAGAGCGCTGCCCCCGCGGCGGCGGGACTGCGGGGGAGGGGCCGGGGGCTAGTCTCCCCTGCCGGGAGCTCAAGGCCGGGCAGGACGAGCCGCGGGCCGTAGTTTGCCCACCTCGGCTTTAGAAACCGCGACTCCGCTATGGAAGCCAGAACTTCTGCTCCCCCGTATCCCTGTGCAGCTCAGACAAGAGCCCGACAGAGGGCGCTGCCGCACCGACAGGAACGCTCCAGAAATGAGACACTTTCTGGAGTTTCTAGACATCTAGTTCTCTCTCCACCTCCGCCCCACGCCGCCCCACCAACAGTGGCGGCTCTAGGCACCAACAAAGCAAGCACGTGCTTGGGGCAGCCCATTTGCAGGGGCGGCAGGGATCCAGCCTGGGAGCTGAGAACCAACAGGGGGCCCTGGGAGCTGTAGTTCCTTGGTTAGCTCCCTGCCTATAGAGCCAGCCCTGGAGCAGGGAAAGAACTACATTTCCCAGCATTCCCTTGGCCACTACCAACAGGAAAGAGGGGGAGGGAGTGAGGAAGCTGAGACCTCATGCTGCAGCCTGCTGTGAATGGAGAGCTGCGCTGTGAGTAGGGATTCCATATTTTAACATTCAAAAAATAGGACACTCCACGGGGAGGGAGGGTAGCCCCCCCCCAGCCCCCCTGCCCCATCCACTCCCTTCGACTGCCCCCCACAGAAACCCCAACCCATCCAACCCCCCTGCTCCCTGTCCCCTGATCACCCCTGCCCCCAACTGCCCCTTGGGACCCCACCCCCTATCTAAGCCTCCCTTCTCCTTGTCCCCAACTGCCCCCTCCTGAGACCCCCCCAACTTCCCCCCTAGGACCCCACCCCCTACCTGTCCCCTGACAAACCCCCGGGACTCCCATGCCTATCCAACCACTGCCTGTCCCCTGACTGCCCCCCCAACCCCCTAACCCATCTAACCCCCCCTCTCCCTGCCCCTGACTGCCCCCCCAAACCTCCACCCCATCCAACCCCCCAGCCCTCTTACCGTGTCACACAGACCAGCGTGTCTGTCTCCACGCAGCACCAGACACACTGCTGCATACATGCTGCCGTGCTCCCCCGCGGTGCCACAGGCCCCCCCCCCCCCCCAGCATCTGCCTTCCAGATTTGAACACCTCAAAATTCAGGAGTGCTCAAGCTCAGTTTGGGCAGCTGTTACTTCATTTCTCCCAAATCAAATATACTGATCCACTGTAACTTGCTGTAGAAAAAGTAGGATAACATTAAGCAAGAAATGATTCCCAGTGGTTATTAGGACTGGAATTGCTATTTTCAACAGCCATTGCCTTGTTTGTTTGTTTGTTTGTTTAAAAGGAAGACAGTGATATTGCATTGGCAAATTCCCCATAGAAAGAAAGAGTGGAACAAAAGAATAATAAAGGCACCTCAACTTTTCCTCATTTATGGAGGACAGTCTTATAACATGCATCCAGATATCCTCCAATCACACAAGCTGAAAATTGTTCCACTTTACTGCAGTTCTGTAACCATATGGGAACCAATCCTGTCTGTGTTCTGTGCACATCTAAAATTCCTGCTGAATGACCCGCCCTGGGAGCGAGTTACCAGTGACCCAGGGCTGTGGCGGAAAGACGGTGCAGGTGTGGGGTGGGAGAGAGCCCAGGGCTCGGGTGGCAGGAGGTGTGTGTGTGGGGGCAATGGTGAGGGGGAATGAGGGAGCCCAGAGCTGAGGTTGCAGGGTGTGTGTGCGGGGGGGAGAGCCCAGGGCTGGGGCAGCGGGGGGGGGGGTGTGGCGAGGAGCCCAGGGCTGGGACGGGGGGCAGCCAAAAAATTTTTTGCTTGGGGCAGCAAAAAACCTAAAGCCGGCCCTGTCTGTAGTCCTGGGGGCCATTCACATGGCGCTGTAAAGCGGTGTAGCCCCAGGAAGGATGCGAATTTGAAAGAGACCCCCGCTCTTCCCCACAACCCATCTGTGTCTAGAAGCCAGGCTCCGCCCACTCACAACACCCACTTGCTCAGAGCAGTTCTACAAAGTGACTCCCTGGGACTCATTTCCTGGCTGTGTTAGGCCACCCGGAGCTGATGCTGCGGGTACCAAAGAGGCTCCTAGTTCAGGAGGCGGAGCTGGTAAATTTGCCCCAGAGGGAGAAGTAACTCTACCGTGAGGGGGCTGAACCTTTTGTACTGAACGGGGAACACCCGGCTAGACAGCTTCTTCGCTGAGGGACAATGGGGAGACCCTGGCAGCTGTTCCCACGCCTGCTGCTACTGCTGGTGAACATTCACTGTAAGTCTGGGGGCAGGAAACGCGACAGAAGACGCTGAACGTGATGGTGGATTTAAGAGACAAGGACTAATTCCCTGACTCTCCCTTTGCTTTGCAAACCAGGCACCGTTCTCTGTACTGGATGGGGATAAGGACTCCTGGGTTCAATTCCCAGCTCTGGCCTGCTGGAGTTCCTTCCCTTTTGTGTGCCTCGGTTTCCCCTCCCACCCTTTGCTTGACTATTTAAACTGTAAACTCTTTGGGGGCAGGGGATGTCTCTTATTATTGTGCCTTTGGGAATCTCGCAGCCAGCAATAATCTAGGGCTAACCCCCTAACCCCAACCCCTAACCCCAGATTATAGCTATCTAGGAATATAGCAATATAGGAAAATAGCAGTCGTGGGCCAGATGCAAAGCCCCTGAAAATGAAGAGAAACTCCCCTGGGCTTCGCATCCGGCCAGTGTGTGAACGGGGCAGCGGTGCCCTGATATCTGTGGGGTGTGTCTTTTGCCTTCTGCCCACAGGGGGGAGCTGCCAGACCGAGGTGCACCAGAACCTGTCTGCGGTCACTTGGGAAGGGCAGAACGGCAGCATCTCTTGCCACTACACGACGAGCACGTTCAGGAATTTGCAGTGGTTCAGGCAGCTTCCCGGAGGCCAGCCTGTCTCCCTGCTGATTCTGGTGTCTGATGGGAAACAAACCAAGGAGCCCAACCTCACCGTGGAGCTGGACAAGGGGAAGCGGCTGAGCTCGCTGCACATCAGAGAATCACAGCTGGGAGACGCAGCCACCTACTTCTGCGCCGTGGCGACACGGGGACACAGGAGCACTGGCAGCCTGTGCAAAAACTCCCCAGCTGGAGGGTAACTGTCAGGCTGGCTGGCGGGACAACACCACCTACTTCTTCCACAGTGCATCTCTGAGCGTGCCTCGCCTTCCTTGACATGGTCAGCCCCCAGCACCCTGGTGAGGCAGGGCAGTGCGAGGATCCGCATCGCACAGGTCCGGAGCTGAGACAGAGAGGCTGAGGAGGGAATGCACTTGGGGAATACCTCCTCGGGAAAGACGCCTAAGACAGTGGCTCTCAACCTTTCCAGACTAGTGTTCCCCTTTCAGGAGTTGGATTTGTCTGGCGTACCCCCAAGTTTCACCTCACTTAAAAACTACTTGCTTACAAAAATAAGACGTAAAACTACAGATGTGTCAGCCACACTGTTACTGAATGATTGCCGACTTTCTCATGTGCCCCTGGTTGAGAACCACTGATCTAAGGAGCCTGAAGGTTTGGAGGGAGAAAGGAAATGAAAAGATAAAATAGAAAAACAAATGAACAGGGAGAAAAGAAAGAAAAAGAAGAAGAAAAAAGAGATGGGTGGATTTATAGATACATAGGGAGAAAGACAGACAGCCAGGCATTAGAAACAGAAATCGAGATACATAAGATACTCCAGTGGCACAAAATAGCCCCCTTTCTTGGGGGAGCATTAGACACTGAGGATTTAAAAACTACTTGTTTACAAAATCAGACCTAAAAATACAGAAGTGTCCCAGTCATGCTAGTACTGAACAAATATTGACTTTCTCATTTTTACCATATAATTGTAAAATAAATCAACTGGAATATAAATATTGTACCTACATTTCAATGTATAGTATATAGAGCAGTATAAAGAAGTCATTGTCTGATGAAATTTTAGTTTGTACCAACTTCGCTGGCGCTTTTTAGGTAGCATGTAGGCAAGTAGCTAGGCAGGTAGCTAGATGAATTGATGTACCCCTAGGAAGACATGTGTGTACCCCCCAGGGTAGGCACACCCCTGGTTGAGAACCCATGATCTAAGGAGCCTGAAGGTTTGGAGGGAGGAAGAAAACTAAAAGATAAAATATAAAAACAAATGCAAAGAAAGAAAGAAAGAAAGAAAGAAAGAAAGAAAGAAAGAAAGAAAGAAAGAAAGAAAGAAAGAAAGAAAGAAAGAAAGAAAGAAAAGTGATGGGTGGATTTATAGATACATAGGGAGAGAGAGAGACAGGCATAAGAAACAGAAATGGAGATACAGTAGAAAGAACTATCACCTGTGGCACAAAATAGCCCCCTTTCTTGGGGGAGCATTAGACACTGAGGATTAAGCCGAGACTGATCTCCGATTGCCACAGACTGCGCCTCTACAACACAAGGCTGAGACAGCGGCAGAGTGTTTGTGCATAGCTGGCACTGCCCATTCTCATGATGCCCAGCTCTGGGGATCACCTCTTTGTCCAGGGGGAGGCAAGTCAGAGTGTTAAACCCAGCGAAAAGGGAACTATTTAACACCGACACAAAATATACCAACAGTGACAACCACAGGGGGATTCACTTCAGTGTGTACGTCTCTGGCCAGGAAGGGGCAGCATTTCTAACGAAGAGGAAGGAGATTGAGGTTAATACAGTTGCACCTGTCTATTGTCTCTGTGCCCGGCAGAGGGCAGCTTTTCTCCTAAGACATCAGAGGCAAAGGGTTACTCCAGGGCATGGTTCTGTTTTAGGGAGACTGGGGGCTTGTCCCTGATTGGCTGGGCTCGTTAATGTGTCTGATCCCTCCAACAAGGAGGGCTGCAGACAGATTTTGCATTGCTGTCCTGGAGGCCGGGGAAAGCACCATCCCTTGGCCTCAGTGCGCTGAGGGGTAACCCGGAGCAGCAATGGAGAGGCAGCTGACAGCCTTGTCAGTGATACTGTCCATTCAGTTCTACTGTAAGTCTAGGGGGAGTTTGTCTGTTTAGACTGTGAGCTCATCAGGGCGGGGGCTTTTCCCCACTGTGTCTATGCAGTGCCCGGCGTAACAGGGATCTCAGTTCCTGGGGGTCTCTGCAGCGTCCGGCACAATGCCCCTCCCCCAGCTCAGTTCAGTTCTGTTGTATGGTTGTGGAGGTTTTGTCTGTTGAGCTCTGGGGGACAGGAATTGTCTTGTACTCTGTGTCTCTACAGCGCCTGGCACGAGGGGCTCTGATCTCGGCTGGGTCTCCAGGTGCTATAATAATAATTCATAGAGTTTAATGCCGGTAAGGATCTAATCTGACCTCCTGCACAATGAACAGGTCACAGAGTTACACTGAGTTACTCCAGTATTGAGATAATAATAATGTGGGGATGAGGAAGGTCTGGTGCTTTAGCCACTAGACGTGAGCTCATTTCCTGGCTCCACCAGAGACCTGACCTTGGGCAAGTGACTTAGGCTTGGATTTTGGAAGGAGACCAACAGAGTCAGGTGCCCGAATCCCATTGAAACTGCAATATGCGTTGAGTTCCTGGCTCCTGTGGAAACCCCCTCCCTGACTGCTCGGTGCCTCAGTTCCCCAGAGCAGATCTAGTCCCTGACGACCTAAGAGGCCTCTCCATTCTCCAGGAGATACTGTGCTGAATATCACAAGAATGGAACCGGCACTCAGTTGCTGCTTATCAGGGTAGGTGCATTGACTTTGATGGAGCCACACAGGTTTACACCAAGACCCAGAATATTAAGAGATTCTAATTTATTTTGGCTGAAGAAGAAACAGTGATAAGGAGCAACCACTGGGGAAGACGAGGGGCTGATGAGAACCGAACAAGCTCATCTGTTGCTTCTCCATTTGCCTTTGTCTACAGGGGTGAGCTGCCAAATTAAAGTGGATCAGAGTCCTCCATCTCTGACCAGATCCGAAGGGGAGATCTCCATTCTGACCTGCAGCTACTCAGGAACAGTGTCCTACGTACATTGGTACAGACAGTTTCCTGGGGAAAGTCCTGCCTTGCTGCTGAGCCTGTATCAGGATGGGAATGTTACCCAGGGGCCAAATTTCATAGCTGAGCTCTTGAAAAGGGAGAGACGGAGCCATCTACACATCGACAGTTCACAGCTCACCGACTCAGCCGGCTATTTCTGCGCTGTGGAGACACAGTGAAACAAAGTAGCCACCCTCCTGTACAAAAACTGTAACTGCTGGGGGGCAGTGTTGTGCCTTGAAAGGAGTGTATTGGAGATGAAGGTAATTGCATAGGTCTCTGCAGTGAGTCTGTATTTTGTCTGGGAGGGAAGGGCCTTGCTGCTGATAGGGCGCGAACAGAGGTGTCTTGCCTCTCAAGCAGGAGAAATGCAAGTAGATTAAGAAAGCTCCAGGAGAGGACGGAGAAGCCTGCAGGTGATAAATACACGAGGAGCCAGGAACCCTTCTGTCACGGACTCACAGATCGTGCCCACTCTTGGCCCCGTGCGGTCCGTGGGGGGTGCCCCTTTCAGTGAGACAGCCCTTCTCGGGGGTCCACTCTCTCTTGGGGTCAGGCCCCTCCACCTCCTGGAGCCGCACCTCTCGGAGGCCTAGCACACCTGTTTCTCGCCGTGGGCCCCCTCAGGGAGTCCACTCGCTCTGGACCCCCCGGGCCTCCACCCCCAAAGGGGTTGATGCCACCCTGTTCTCTAGACCGGAGTGACTCTCAGCCAGCATAAAACAGGAGGGTTTATTGAGAGTTGAACACAGCACAGGAAACTCTCAGGGCCTCAGGCCTGGCCTCCCTCAGCGCAGCACACCCCAGTCTCTCTGCATCCAGGTGGGCTCTGCCTGCTCCCCCTCTCCAGCCCAGAGCCCCCCTGCTCCCAGCTGGGCATCTGAGATCACTGGCCCCAGGCCCCGCCTCTGTCCATTGTCTTCTCTCCAGGTAAACAGGGTCGTAAACTGGGGCCTCCTCTCCTCGCTTCTGTCCTCTGGCTGGAACCAGCTGGTTAGGTCACTGGGTCCTCACTCTGCAGCCTATTGTCTGCCCACTGGCCAGAACCAGCTGCGTCTCCTCAGCTGGGCCTCCGGGTCACCTGGTCACCAGGTCACCGGTCGCTGGGGTATCCATCCTCCCGGCCATCGGCTGGGTCCTCAAGTCCTCTCTCCGGTCCTCTGCAAAACACACTCCCTCTCCCCTCACCTTGTTAAACCAGTAATACCCAGGGAAACTGAGTCCCACTCCCTCCACATGCAAACCATTGAAACTCCACAGAAAACAAGAAAACCCCCCACTTCGTCACACCTTCTAGGTCACGGGTCACAGAAATGAGGGGCAGCGCAAGGAAGAGTGTCCTGGGGCCCTACTAGTGATCCTGGTCATTTGTCTTTACTGTAAGTCCCGCGGCTGTTTAAACCCCTTGATAATAACGGGAGCCAAGATTCTCAGGCGTGACGAGTGAGTCTGGGTGCCTCGGTTTCATAGATTTTAAGGCAGAAGGGAACATTGTGATCATTTAGTCTGACGCCCTGCGCCCCAGGCAACTTCCCCAGTGATTCCTGGATTGGGCCCATGCTCTGTGTCGAGATGGAGAAAGACATCCAGTCTTGATGTCTCCAGGCTGGAGAATCCACCCACTTCCAGGCTGGAGAATCCACCCACTTCCTTACGTAAGTTGCTCCAATGGCTAATCACCATTACAGAGGCGGCACCTTATTTCTACCTTGAATTTCTCTAGCTTCAGCCCCCTCCATCGGCTCTTGTCATGCCTTTGTCTGCTATATTAAAGAGCCAGTTACTCAGAAATCTCCTTCCCACCTAGATGCAGAGAGACTGGGA
The DNA here is from genome assembly GCF_028017835.1 of Emys orbicularis. NCBI lineage: Eukaryota > Metazoa > Chordata > Testudines > Emydidae > Emys > Emys orbicularis. The sequence continues at coordinate 55,550,341 of NC_088694.1, read as the reverse complement.
TAAAGTTACCTTTTAAGAATTATTACAAGAATGGCTTAAATCATTCTTGCAGTCACACGCTAGAGCATTGCCCAATAACTGATGTTCCCAAGCTGAAATCAGAAGTCACTAGTATTTGTATTACCCCAGTGCCCAGGAGCCCGAGTCATGAACCAGGACCCCACTGAGCAAGGCGCTGCCCAAACACGGGACAGGAGATCCCCTTTCCCAGAGACCTTACAGGCTAATTAGCCTAGACTACAGATCACACTGAAATCCCATGCGCACGTCATTCTTGGCATCACAGTCTTAAAGTCACCTCAAATCATTCCTGTCGCTCTTTTCTGGCTGGCTGGGGACACAGCCTCTGATAATCAGACTCTTTGTGGTATCTCACATTGGGCACCCAAGAATCACGAGTCACTTTTGTAAATCTTAACCCAGGGGAGGCGATGAATGCCAGAATAATGTGAAAATGATGCGTTCTTCTGTTCTCCTGGGATTCAGGGATGATGGAGGGACCTGATTCATTGATCATTCTGTTTATAAATATAAATTCCCTTTCCCACTAGGTGTAAATTGCCAGGTTAATGTGGCGCAGAGCCCGCTGTCCCTGAGCGGCTCTGAAGGACAGGACTCCAGCCTGACCTGCAGTTACTCCGGCATGGTGAGAAATGTGCAGTGATACCGCCAGGCCCCAGGGGAAAGCCCTGCCCTCCTTGGGGTTTTGTACAAGGACAAGCGTCCCACGTGGGGATTGAATCTCAGAGCTGAGCTCCATACCACAGAGAAGCACAGCTACCTGAACATCACCGAGGTGCAGCTGCAAGACGCAGCCAGGGCTGGTGCAAGGAAGTTTCGTGCCCTAGGTGAAACTTCCACCTTGTGCCCCCACCCAGCCCTGCGGCAGCTCCCCGCCCCCCCTCCGCCCTGAGGCGCCCCCCCCCCCCGCATCAGCTCCCCCGCCCTGCCCTGAGGCGCCCCCTTGGGCAGCTCCCCGGGGAGCCGTGCGGCAGCTCCCCACCCCAGCTCACCTCTGCTCCGCCTCCTCCCCGAGCACGCTGCCCCCGCTCTAATTCTCCTCCCCTCCCAGGCTTGCGGCGCCAAACAGCTGATTGGCGCGGCAAGCCTGGGAGGCGGGAGAAGTGGAGCGGCGACTGCGCGCTCAGGGAGGGGGCGTAGCAGAGAATGCTGTAAAAAAAAATTGGGGGCACCACTTTTTGGCGCCCCCAAATCTTGCCGCCCTAGGCAACCGCCTAGTTTGCCTTAATGGTAGCACCGGCCCTAGACGCAGCCACCTACTTCTGTGCAGTGGAGGCACAGTGGCACAAAGGGCACCCCAGCCTGTGCAAAAACTGTAGGCTGGTATTGTCAAAGGTGCCTAAGAGTTGTGCACCTAACTCCTTGGGGTCCTTTGAAAATCCCAGCAGACGGATCAAAGAGTACAATTTCCAAAAGTGCCTAAGTGGGTTAGAAAGGGCTTTTCAGAAAGGGCTTAGGGGCATGTTTGTAAAAGTATTTAGTTGCCTAAAGATGGAGATAGGTGCCTAGTGGGATTTTCAAAAGTGGTTAGGTGACTAAGTCCTGTTAATAAAGTTCCTACATGCTTTTGAAAATCCCGCAAATGCTGATCTGCTTCTTTAGGGGCTTAAATACCTTTAAAACCTGTCCCTTAGCAACCTGAGCCTCTGATAGTCAATGGGATTTAGGATCCTAAATGACGTAGGTACTTTTGAAAATGTTACCCTAAGTGCAGAAGCAGTGGATAGATTGCACCCTGGGCTTTCCTCTGATCTCAGGAAGATCAGGAAGTAAAGTTTTGCAGATCTTGGTCTGAAGCCTTGAAATTCCGGGGTGGGGTGGTGGTGGTGGTGGGGAATTGATCTTCGGAACCTCGCTGCCCAGTTTTTCTGCCGAGCCACAGTGCATAGCTGTTCTCCCTGCTGGTAGTGACGTATGCTGTGAGCGCGGGTGGCACTAGGGAAACCAGATGCTGAGTGTAATAGCATTTATTTTAACCACTGGAATAAATTGCCTATGGAGGTTGTGGAATCTCCATCATTGAAGATTTTTAAGAGCAGGTTAGACAAACACCTGTCAGGGATGGTCTAGATGGTGCTTGGTCCTGCTATGAGTGCAGGGGACTGGACTAGATGACCTCTCACTGTTCCTCCAGTCCTATGATTCTATTCTATCTCTGGGGTTGTCCCCTATTATTCATGATAAGGAAAAATCATCAGCTCTAAGTAACGGTGCAAGTTTCCATTGGAGCTATGTCTGATTTCCACCAGCTGGGGACCTGGCCCATTGACCTATCAATGGAGCTATGGCCGATTGACACCAGCTCGGAGGTGTTCGTAATCAGTAACATGAGATGATCCTTGGTTTCTGTAACATCTTGGATTTATTTTCTCTTTTGTACCCAGGGAGGAGCTGCCAGGTGGAGGTGCATCAGGACACGTCGGTGGTCACTTTGGAAGGGCAGAGCAGCAGGATCTCCTGCCGATACCAGGCTCTGGTCCTGTCCAGTTTGCATTGGTTCAGACAGCCCCCAGGGCAGAGCCCTGCCTTCCTCCTGATGCTGTATCAGGATGAGAACACCGCACAGGGCGGGAATTTCACAGCACAGCTCTTTCCAGACAAGAAGCTGAGCTACCTGCATATCAGCAACTCCACGCTCGGAGATGCAGCCAGCTCCTTCTGTGCAGTGGAGACACAGTGACACAGGGCGGTTCCCAGGCGATGCAAAAGCTCTGCAGCTGGGCTCTAGCCACATTTATTAACAAGGGGGCTTGCAAACTTAGCAGCTGCTTCTCTACAGCCTCACCTGGATGTTGCCCTTCGTACTAGATGCCTGTGCTATGCTATGCAGGGGATCAGACCAGATGATCATAATGGTCCTCAAAAGTATATTTATTAGGGAATGCGGGAAAAAGCTCCCCATTTCACTAAACTCTCCTGTGATAAGGAGAAAGACATTCACAGTCGTAGCCACCCCTACTTTCCCCTGAAATAAAAGCAAACGAACACAACCTCCTCCAAGCAGAGCTGTGTGTGACCCGAAACAGGAGAAGATGTAGAAACTTCCTGAAGTCCCATGAAGAATTTGTGATGTGGAGTAGCAAGGAACTGAACCTGAGCTTCCAGTGCAAAGCTGTGGCACAAGAGGGCTCATGTGGTCCTTGGATGTATGAACAGGGGAGTAGTGAGTAGAAGTAGAGGCGATTTTACCTCTGTATACGGCATTGCTGACACCAATGCTGGAATACAGTGGCCACTTCTGATATCCACATTTTAAAAGGATGTTGAAAAATTTGAGAAGGTGCCACAAGAGCCACAAAAATTATTCAAAAGCTGGAGAAAATGCCAAACAGTGTGAGACTTAAAGACTCAATCAGTTTAATCAAAAAGATCAAGCGATGATTTGTTTATGGAGTATAAGAACCTTCCTGGGTAGAACAATCCTGGTTATAAATGGGCTGTTTAATCTAGTGGAGAAAGGCACAACAGGAACCAATATGTCTGGAAGCTGAAGCCAGCCAAATGCAAATTAAGCATAAAACCCCCCAAAAACATTGAGGATGATTAACCACTGGCACAAACTACCAAGGGAAGTGGCAAATTCTCTATCTCTTGATGCCTTCAACCCAAGCTTGGCTGCCTTTCTTTGAAAGGGTTAGTAGCCTAATGCAGGGGTTCTCAAACTTGGTCTGTGGCTTGTTCAGGGTAAGCCCCTGGTGGGCCGTGAGACGCTTTGTTTACCTGACCATCCGCAGGCACGGCCACTTGCAACTCCCAGTGGCCACGGTTCACCGTTCCCGGTGAATGGGAGCTGTGGGAAGTGGTGGCCTGGCCTGCACTGCTTCCAGCAGCTCCCATTAGCCAGGAACAGCGAACCGCGGCCAGTGAAAGCTGTGAGCGGCCAAACCTGTGGACGCTCAGGTAAAGTGTCTCGCAGCCCACCAGGGACTTACAAGCCACAGACCAGGGTTGAGAACAACTGGCCTAATGGATTGAGAGAAGATGTAGACATGGTATAATCTGGATTTTAGTCAGGTCTTTGAGACAATCCCACATGTTTTTCTTATAAGCAAACTAGGGAAACCTCATCTACATGAAACTACTATAAAGTGGGTGCAAAACTGGTTGAAAGACTATATTCAAAGAGTAGTCATCAACGGTTTTCTGTCAGACTGGGAGGGCGTATCTAGTGGGGTCCCATGGGGGTCAGTCCTGGGTCCAGTCATATTCAATATTTTATTAATGACGTGGATAACGGAGTGGAGCATGTGCTTATAAAATTTGCAGATGATGCCAAGCTGAAAGAGTTTGTAAGCGCTTTGGAGGACAGGCTTAAAATTCAAAATGACTGTGACAAATTAGAGATTGGTCTGAAATCAACAAGCTGAAAGTCAATAAAGGAAGTGCAAAATATTTCATTTAGGAAGGAAAATAATTGAATGCACAGCTACAAAATGGGGAATATCTACCTAGGTGGCTGTAGTGCTGAAAAAGATCTGGGGCTTATTGGGGATCACAAGTTGAATATCAGCCAATAATGTGATGCAGTTATGAAAAAGGCTAATACAGTTCTGGGGTGCATTAACAGAGTGTTGTATGGAAGAGCTGGAAAGTGATTCCTGCTGTACTCAGCACTGGTGATGCCTCCGCTGGAGTACTATGTCCAGTTCCGGGTGCTGCACTGTTAGAAAGCTGAGGACGAATTGGAGAGAGTCCAGAGAAGAGCAACAAAACTGATAAGATTTAGAAAACCCGACCTATGAGGAAAAACGAATAAACTGGGTCTGGTTCGTCTTAAGACAAGAAGACTTGGGGGCGGGAGGGGGGGGGGGGAAATGGACTTGATAACAGTCTTCAAATATGTGGGGCTGTTACAAAGAGGACGGTGATCATTGTTGTCCATGTCCACTGATGGTAGGACAAGAAGCAATGGGCTAAATCTGCAGGCAGGGAGATTGAGATTAGATAGTCGGGAAAACTCTCGAACTCTCAGGGTAGTTAAGGGCTGGACTAAGCTTCCCAGGGAAGTTGGGGAATCCCCATCAATGGAGGTTTATAGGACCAGGTGGACAGATACCAGTCAGGGATGATCTAGGTTGGTCCTGCCTCAGCACAGGGGGAGGGACTAGATGAATTCCAGCCCCACATTTCTGTGATCCTTTGAAGATACTTTAGGCAAACACAAGTTTTGGGCTCAATACATGGGCAGCTGGATGAAATGTAATGGCTTGTGATATAGCTATACAGGAGGCCAGACTAAAGGACTCTTGTAGACTTCTAAGAATAAAAATCAATTGGACAGTATTAATGGAACTTGTGCTCCTGAATCCCCTAGGTACTTTGGAGAAATCTCTCCCTACATCTTTAGATTGATAATTGAGAGGAGTCATTTCTTCATGGAGGCTGCCTAGGAGATTTGGACACTCGGGTCAATGGGAGTTGGGCACCTGACTCCCCTTTGAAAAGAACTGAATATTTCTGCACTCGCTTATACACTTGGCCACACGGGGGCAGCTTTCACAGGGTGAAGGGCACTACGGAAAGGAGTTCTAGACAGTGGCACACGGCTGAGATGGGAGAGAAGGGGCTGGTCCCTCATTGGCTGGGCACACGGGGGGTGGGGAGAAGAACGTGTCCGATCCCTCCAGCAGAGGAGACCCCAACACACGGGCCAGCCCCAGGGGAGAACCCAGCAGGGTCCCCGCGCCCTGGGCTGTCAGGGAGCGCAGGGATGGGGAGGCCGCGGGGGCTGTCGTGGGTGATCCAGCTAATGCACGTGTGGGGTAAGGGCTGGGGAGACAGACCCGCTGGTGACTACCAGGGAGCTGGGGCTGGATTTCATTGACTGTGTGGTGGGGAAGAAGGGAGTGAAATGGGGAGATCGGTCGGTCTCTCCCCCCACAGCCTGTCTCTCTTCCCACCCTGTCCCGCGGTTCCCGGGGGCAGGTGGCTCGGGGCAGTGTCTGACTCGGTTCCCCCTTGTCTCTGTTATTCCCAGTGGCCAGCGGGCAGCTCTCTGTGGAGCAGAGCCCGCAATGGCGGGGTGTCTCCGAGGGGCAGAATGGCACCGTGACCTGCACTTACTCCAGCGCTATCACCCGTTTACACTGGTACCGGCAGGCTCCCGGGGAGCGGCCCCTTTTCCTGCTGATGCTGTTCGGCAAGGGGAGCGAGACACAAGAACCGAATTTCACTGCGGATCACGATCCGGAGCAGAAGCGGAGCTCCCTGCACATCCGCGGCTGCCAGCTGGGGGACACCGCCCGCTACCTCTGCGCCGTGGAGACACCGTGACACAGGGCGCAGCGCAGCCTGTCCAATAACTCTGGGGGTGACCCGGGAGGGGCTGCGGGGCGCTGGGGGCGCGCGGGGCGGGGTGGGACAGAGCCCCATGGGGAGACGGGGACAGGCGTTTATAGCCCTGCTGGGGGAGGGGCGCTTCCCACAGGGGGCCTCCCCTCACACCTCTCTCCAGGACCGTCTCTCTCCATTAACGAGCGCCCTGCCCTATTTAAATAGTGCTCTGCCTGCTTCACCACCACAACTGGGGGTCGGGGGGGGGGGCAGCCCTTCTAATTAACCCCCATTACACCCAGCAGGGGTCACTAATGAGCCCTTATGTTGCCTGCTCATCAGTGAGCTGGTAGCCGAAGCTAGCTTGCTGCAAAGGGCCGCCCAATCCCTGCTGAAACTTTCTTATTATTGCTCAGTTGGGTCTGATGGTGCTAGGCGCTGTACAAAGAAGCGACTCCTGCAAGGTCACTTAGGAGGCCAGAGCCAAGATTGTCAGAGCATTTTATAGGAATTAGGTGCTTAACTCCCATAGGCACCTTGGAAAAAAATCCAACCCTAATCTCCCTGGGTTTCAGTTCCCCATCTGTATAATGGAGGTGGCTAATAATATTTTCTCTGTCTTTTCTATTTAGATTGTAAGTTTCTTAGAGCAGGGACTGTCTCTATATATCCGTGCATTGCCCAGCAAAATAAGGCTCTGATCTCAATTGTGTTTCTAGGTGCTACTATAATATCAAAAGTTAATAAATGGTACCAACAGCAGCTCTGAATCCAAAGGCCAGCAAGTAGAAATAAGGCAAACATTTTTAACAGTGTGGGTAGTTAACCATAGGAACAACCTGCCTGGGGGTGTGAGGGATTCTCCATCCCTTGAAGTTTTTACATCGGATTCGGATGGGACACCTGATAATTCATGGGATGGTGAGGGGGACTCAGCACTGACCTCAGTGCCCCAGCAGGCTGCTAGGGGGCGCTGTGCTGCAGGCAGCAGGGTGGGGGCTCTTTATGGGGCTCTCTTCCCTGAGAGCTAGTGCTGAGCCCAATGTGACACTAGGGGGCGCTGTTCTGCAGGGAGCAGGTTGAGGAGCTCAGGCGGGAGGGCCCCGTTTTAGCCAGGTCTGATTGCAATCTGCCGGTGGGGTGGTGCTGTCACTCAATCCGTGGTTAACTCCGCCAGGAGGTTTGGCTCTGCTGCCAGTCTCCAATCAATCAGGAAACACTAATTGCTTGTTTGCAGCAGAGCTGTCACAGACCCGTCGGGTGTCATGTCGAGGGCCACGCAGCAGCCTGAGAGCTAACAAGACTTGTGGTGCAGAAGAAGAGAGAAAGTGTGACACTGGGGCAGGAGGAAAATCTTTTCATTATGAAGGAAGAAAACCTACTGTGGGCTGTGACCGCTTTGGTATTACTTGGCAAATAGAGACTCTACAATTGGAATCTTCTTAACTCAGAGCCAGACTAGAAGTGAGGGTTGGGGAGTCTTGGTGAACTGGGCAGGGGTTTTCAAAGTGCGGGTTTGGGTACCTAGTTCTCTTAGGCGCCTTTGAAAAAATCTCAGCCTGAAGCTTTGAAAAACCTTGGATGAAGGGGGTGGATCACTGGATGATTCCCTGGTCTGTTCATTCCCTCTGGGGCACCTGGCACTGGCCACTGTGGGAAGACAGGATACTGGGCTAAATGAACCTTTGGTGTGACCCAGTATGCCTGTTCTTATGTAACGGAAAAATATCGCAATGCTGCCCAGTCCTTGGGCCATTCTTGCTACTGGTAAAAAGTTCCAATGGAAATCACTGGGAATGTGAGTAAAACTGATGGTGGGGTTGGAACAGTAATAACATAATAATAATAATAATAATTAATAATTAATAAATAATAAATATTTACCAATAATTAATCAGCTGCAACAGCCCATGATTCCCACCTAGGGGTGGGTGCTGTGCAAATCAAAAATAACTGTCAGTGCCTGATCCAAGATGACGATGAAGATTGTTGTCATCATCAGGATAATCAATGAGGGACGCTCTCCATAAATAAATTCAGGGGCAACATTCTATGACTAACCTCTCCTTCACCCCCTCTTTGTAACAGGCTCCAGCATGGAGATGCTGTAACGCAGACCCAGCCGGCAGCGTCAGGCGTGGAGGGTGTTATACCAATAAAAACTAGCAGGATCGTATTAAATGGGACAAGATAAAGATGCCACATTTATTATGATAACAAATATGCTCAAACCACTGAGCTATCACTCCCCCCCGAGATTCCTGGAGATGAAAACCTCTAACTGACTTCTGGGAATCAGCACCACAGTTGTGCTCAGAAATTCACCACAAAGGGGAGAGCTGGAAGGAGACACAGCAGAATGTGACCCAAGGACTGGAAGGACCTTTATTGGGAGAAGATTTCTGGTAGCCGAGGGTGTGACGTTATCCGATTACAATATAACCATATAAATCATTGTTGCAACCACTGTTATATATTTGCAGCAAATCTTGCACAAAGGTTGCCGAGTGAGGTGTCGATGAAAAGGTTATGATTTGCTGGTTAGGATTATGCTATCTGCATGCATGTATCATTTTTGTATGTGAAGTTATAAGTATTGGAATATCCACCCACTTTATGGGGATTGTCTGCTCCATTCTTTGCAGTTCACCCTAATGGAGTGACCACAGCTATCCCCCACTGGGACACTGGTCACAGCCAGATCTGCCATGTAAGATATCTGCAAAATGTTATAATTTGCCAGATATGATAATCTTGTTTGTATGTTTGTATCATCTTTGTATTATGAGTTATAGCTATGTATGTATGTCTGTATTTCAAACTTGTGCTGTGCTTCTGGGTGAAACCCCCAGACAGTTTGGCATCAGCACTGCCCAGCCTGCTTGATGTCCCATTAAGGACCATCAGCTACACAATTGACCCATTGAGAGAAGGCAGATACACCACGTGACTCAGCAAGGCACGCAGGGACCAGGGCCGGCTCCAGGGTTTTGGCTGCCCCAAGCAGCGATCGCGATCTGCGGCGGCAATTCGGCGGGAGGTCCTTTGCTCCCAGTGGGAGTGAGGGACCGTCCGCCGAATTGCCGCCGAATACCTGGACGTGCCGCCCCTCTCCGCAGCGGCCGCCCCAAGCACCTGCTTGCCAGGCTGGTGCCTGGAGCCAGCCCTGGCAGGGACATGCCTATGGAGAGAACTCTAAGGCTTCCAAGCCATGTGCTGGGCAGCTTGTATTTGAAACAAAGGAAGCACGGGCCGCCTGGCAAGAGACTATAAAAAGCAGCTGCACCTTCTCCATTTTGTCTTCAATCCTGCTTCTTCTCTCCGGAGGAACTTTGCTACAGACTGACGCTCTGAACAAAGGACTGAAGGACCCATCCAAGCTGTGGATGGACTCCAGAGACTGGACTTAAGCCAGCAATTTATTTAGGGCTACCATACGTCCGGATTTCCCCGGACATGTCCGGCTTTTCGTTCTTTAAATAGCCGTCCGGGGGGGATTTCTAAAAATGTCCGGGATTTCCCCCCAGTCGGCTATTTATAGACCGAAAAGCGGCGGCCAAGCGCCGCTCGGCAGCCAAAGCCCCTTCCCGGCTCCCCCCATCCCCCGCAGCCTTAGCACGCCACCTGGCCCCGCAGCTGTCCACCCCTCCCCCAGCTCACTTCCCCCTCCTCCCCTGCTCCCCCCCCTCCTCTGCTTCCCGCCAATCAGATGTTGGTGGGAAGTCTGAAAACAAGCAGGGGCAGGCGGGCAGCCGCAGGTAAGCTGGGGTGGGGGAGATGCGAGGAGGAGGGCTCCGGGGAGGTGCGGCGCGGCCCAGTTTGGCCCTGGCCGAGTGGCTCCCTCCGGCCCCGGCCAAGCGGCTCTGGCCCCAGCGGCTCCGGCCCGGCTCGGCTCGGGCCCCGGGGCACCAGCCCCAGTTCTGGCCGAGCGCGCCGGCCTGGCCCTGGCCGAGCGGCGCCGGCTGGGCAGTCCCAGCGGCTCCGGCCCTGGCCCCAGCGGCTTCGGCTCGGGCCCCGGGGCGCCGGCCCTGGTTCCAGCCGAGCGCGCCGGCCCCGGCCCCAGCGGCTCAGGCCCGGCTCGGGCCCCAGGGCAGCAGCCTCGGTTCCGGCCGAGCACGCCAGCCTGGCCCCAGCCGAGCACCTCCGGCCCGGCCCCAAGCCCCGCGACCCTGGCTGGAGCTCCGCCCGGAGCGCAGCCCGATTCCTGGGCTCTTGCTAAAGCCGGTCCTGGTCAGGGGACAGGGAGTGGGGGTTAGATGGGTTGGGAGTTTGGGGGGGCTGTCAGGGGGGCAGGGGTGTGGAGAGGGGTTGGGACAGTCAGGGACAGGGAGCGGGGGGGTTAGATGGGTTGGGGGTTCTGGGGGGGCTGTCAGGGGGACAGGGGTGTGGAGAGGGGTCGAGGCAGGCAGGGAGCAGAGGGGGTTGGATGGGTTGGGAGTTCTGGGGGTCCTGTCAGGGGGCAGGGAGCAGTTGGATAGGGCATGGGAGTCCCGGAGGTCTGTCTGGGGGCGAGGGTGTGAATATGGGGTGGGGGTGTGGATAAGGGTTGGGGCAGTCAGGGGACAGGTAGGGTCCTAGGGGGGCAGTTAGTGTGGGGAGTTCTCAGGAGGGTGCAGTCAGGGGACAAGAAGCAGGGAGGCTTAGATAGGGGGTGGGGTCCTAGGGGGCAATTAGTGGCAGGGGTCCCAGGAGGGGGCAGTCAGGGGACAAGGAGCGGGCGGGGGGGGGTTGGGGGTTCTGAGGGGGGCAGTCAGGGGGTGGGAAGTGGGAGGGAGTGGATGGGGGCAGGGGCGGGGCTAGAGTGGGGCTCCACCCCCCCAGTGTCCTCTTTTTTGATTGTGGAAATATGGTAACCCTAGTTTATTCCATCATTCCTACAAACCTGAACCAAGAACTTTGCCATTACTGGATGTAATTGATTTCTTTAACCATTTTAACTCTCCCCTTTCTTTCTTTCTTTCTTTCTTTCTTTCTTTCTTTCTTTCTTTCTTTCTTTCTTTCTTTCTTTCTTTCTATAAATAAACCTTTAGATTTTAGATTTTTTTTAAATGATACTAAATGATTGGCATCAGAGTGATTTTTGGGTAAGATCTAAGTTATCTATTGACCTCAGTGTGTGTGGCTGGTCCCTTGGGATCAAAAGAACCTATGATTTGATGAGACTGGTTGTAAAGAACTACTCATCTCTGAATCCAGTGTTTTTGGTGGTGATATCAGAACTGGAATGCCTGAGGAAAAGGCCTTTATGTTTTATTGTTAGCCAGTGCAGTGAAAGAGGAGTTTACTTTTGTGGCTGGTTTGGTATCTCTTATAAAAGAATAACCACCAGTTTTGGTTATTCTCCAAATGTAAACAGATGGACATCATACCAAATGGACTGAAGGTATCTGTTAGTCTTTAAGGTGCCACCAGACTCCTTGTTAGTTTTGGGTTGTGTTTGCCCTATTTCCAGGGCCGGCTCCAGGCACCAGCCGACCAAGCACGTGCTTGGGGCGGCACCTTGGAAGGGGCGGCCAATCTTGGGATGGCGGGGGGCGCTTGGGGTTTTTTGTTTTTGTTTTGTTTTTTGGTTCGGTGGGGCAGGAGGTTTTTTGTTTGTTTTTGTTTCAGCGGCACGGCACTGGGGGGGGCTGGCGCGGTGCTCGGGGAGGCGGGGGCTTCGGTGGCGCGGCGCTGGGGGAGGGGGCGGGGGTTGGCGTGGTGCGGTGCTCGGGGGTGGAGGTGGGGGTTTGGGCGGCGCGGCGCGGCCCGGTGCTCGGTGGGGGAGCCAGGGGTTTCGGCGGCCCGGCGCGGCACTCGTGGGGGGGGGGGGGGGGATGGGGTTTTCGGCGGCCCGGCGCGGCGTTCGGGGGGGGGGAGATGGGGGTTTCGGCGGCCCGGCGCTCGGGGGGGAGAGATGGGGGTTTTGGCGGCACGGCGCGGCGCTCGGGGGGGGCGGGGGTTTTGGCGGCGCGGTGCTCAGGGGGGGCGGGGGTTTTGGCAGCGTGGCGCTGGGGGGGGCAGGGGTTTCGGCGGCTTGGGGGGGTGTTACGGCGGGGTGGGGCTCTTTTTTTTTTGCCTGGGGCGGCAAAAAAGTTAGAGCCGGCCCTGCCTATTTCTCAGCAGTTTGTCCTGAATTTGGCATCCTCAGTTGTGACCCACAAAGGCATGGTTACATAGGGTCTTTAATCTAGCAGAGCAAGTCAGAATGAGATCCAGTGTCGGGAAACTGAACAAACTCAGGCTAGAAATAAGGCAGAAAATTTCCAGAGTGAATGTTTCAGTTACCCATTGCATCAACTTATCTAATGAGGTGGTGGGTTCTTCATCACTTGGATGGTTCAAACCCAGACTGGATTTCTCTTTCTAAAAGACATACTATAGCTCAGGCGTAGGGCGCACTGGCTGAAATTCTCGGGGCCTGTGTGATACAGGAGAGCAGATCACATGATCATAATGGTCCTTTCTGGCCTTACAAATCCATGAACCTGCTGAATAAATCCCTGGTTGTGAAGGCTGGAATTGTCACAGGCTCCTCACGGTGTTAGACACCCACATTCTATTGACACTAAGGGGGATTTAAGTGCCTAAATCCCAATGGATCCTTTGAAAATCACAGATGAAATTGTGCAGTTGATCAGCAAAAAGGCCTGTGCACCACTTAAATCTTAGTTCAACCCTCAGTGCATAATTTAATTTGTGCTGGCCCCTCTGAACAGGGGCAAACATCACTGTATCAAAAGAGGTGTTTAGGCAGAACTGAAAAAAGTACCTCCCAGAGTTATACTGATACTGGAATTTTCAAAGGATGATCAAATCCCATTGAAATTAAAAGGGATTTGGGCACCTAACTCTCTTAGTCTGCTTTGGAAATCCCATCCTGAATGGCCAAACACCATTAATTTTAGGTATTAATTAACCTGCCTACCCTTAGGCAGTCTTCACTGTTACAGCCTGCATTTTCAAGTCACAAGCAATTATAAGATGGATTGAAAGTAGAAGGGTACCCATAACCCAAAAACAAAAGTGAAATAATAGAACTGTTTCAAGACCCAGTGTGTTTATTTGTACAGAAAATTTAATAAAAGTGTGACCTGTCCTTGTGTGGAAGGAAATAGCAGGTTTGTGTTCAAGTGCTGCCACCTAATGGCCGTTTCATTCAGTGTTCACATCTACAGAAAGATGCTATTCAATTGTCCTGAAGTTTTCCACCACTGTTCTACTAGACTGATGTCAAACATCAGCATAAATCCTCATGTCATCCGGGACATTTGACCTGTAAATTAGACACATAATCTAGTATACTCTGGACACAACCCACCCATTCCCCACTCACCCACACGAAATTCACTCATACAATCAAACTTACACACATAAAATTTACTCCCACGTACTCACACAGTCATTCACAAACACCCACATCCCAGCCTCCACATATTTCACCATCCCGGCCTGAAGACATTCTATCTCTGCTGGGCTGCTGGAATAGTCCCTGTGGATCTGCTCTAAGCGAGGTGTCTGTGCTGGGGTTGCAGAGCTGTGAGAAGGCAGTTTGGTTAGGTGCTTAGCAAGCAGAGGCAGAGATGAGACAGGCAGCCAGTGTATCTCAGTGCCTTGAATGTCTCAGGCGTCAAAAAATTTACACCACTCAACAGAGAGCCATGAGGCTGAAACTCCCCTTGGGTCTTTCTTCACTTCTAATGTAAGTTTCTGCTCAGAATACTCCGGCCTCTTCCAACCCAGCTGCTTCGCTTGTGGGTCATTGAACCAGAAATGGCTGAAGCAGCATTTGATTCGGGGTTTAGGATGATTAAGAGTTACTGCACACATAAAGAGAGAGGGGGCTGCCAACTGGATGTGTCACTGTTCTATTTCAGTATTTGTAGTGATTTGGAGCATTCGTTAGCATTGCTTACCTCCTTTTTTCAAGACTTCAGAAGAGCATCAAGATAGATAGATAGATAGATATGGAAACTGCATTTTACAACAGATTAATGTATGGCTAGATGATGAAGAGGGACGGACAGATAGATATGGAGAGATAGGAGAATTAAGAAATTAGAGTCAACAGAAGAAAGAAAGGTAAATAGATACAAAGATAGACAGGGAGAGAGACATAAGAACATAAGAACGGTCATACTGGGTCAGACCAAAGGTCCATCTAGCCCAGTATCCTGTCTACCGACAGTGGCCAATGCCAGGTGCTTCAGAGGGAATGAACAGAACAGGCAATCACCAAGTGATCCATCCCCTGTTGCCCATTCCCAGCTTCTGGCAGACAGACAGACATGAGGTTAAACAGGTGCTGTAACACTCTGATATACGTCGTTCTAATGCTGTCATTTTATTTCCCTGCAGTCTCCTGCTGTGAGGCCCAGTTGGTTCCGAGACCCGAGTCACTGGTTGTTCAGGAAGGAGACATCTCCACCGTGACCTGTGCTTACACCGGTGCTTACCAAACCTACCAGTGGTACCAGCAGCTCCCCCCGGAGAGGGCTGGGCCCTCAGTGACTGTCAATGCTAGGGAGAAAGTCACTGATGGGCAGTTCATGGGCGAGCACCTGGAGGATTTGAAAAGCAGCTCTCGGCCCAGCTCGGAGTCCCAGCTGGGGGACTCAGACCCCTGCTTCTGTGGGGTGGAGGTACAGCGACCCAAGCTGGGCTCCGTGTAAAAAACCCCCATCCTCTGCAAAGCAGCTTGGTGGGGGAGATACAGGCACAGAGGTCCCCAAGCTGGTGTGAATGCATCATAGCTCAGCTGGAGTCAATGGGACAGATCCCCAGCTGGTGTATATAGACACAGAGAAAGTCCCTGCCCCCAAGATCTCACAAGCCATATGGGCAGGAGAGAGACAGGCAGAAAGTGAAAAGAGAGTCACAGGGAGGGGGAGGGGGTTTCCCAAGGTCACACAGCCGGGGATAGAACCTAGCAGCCCTGAACCCCACTCCAGCCAGCTATCCACCAGACCACACTGCTTATCAAATACACTGACTTTATTGCCATCACTGTGGGTTTACACCGACGTAACCAGCTGTAGGGCCGAGAGTCCCTAGTGCTGTTCTTTGCTACTTAACACTCCTTAAAACATATGGCCACAAAAATGAAAAATAACAGGTTAATCCTGGAGGAATTTTACAGGGAAAAGTCCCTTCTCTGGACCACATGGCATCATCCAGCGTTTGCAGCAATGGAAAAATCCACCGGCAGCAAAGGGGAAAACGTTCCCAGCTTTTGGAACGAGCAGGTCACTTGGGAAAGAGATGATGGGTAAGTTTTCTGCTGGCCCTGGGTCTCTCTGCAGTTCAGGCTGTTGTCCTCCAGAGGACGCTGCAGCACAGGCAGCATTGCTCTCTATAGACAGGGCGCACCGGTTTATTCCCATGGTCTAGTTCTCCTGCCAGCCCCCTCATTCGTGGTGAGGCCTGTGGGGGGCTCAGCCAGGGGCGCTGGAACAATGTGCACAGTGGGGTGCTGGGAACCATTGAACCAAACTGTAAACCTGGATATGATGGAAACCACGTCAAGCCAGGGGGTGCGGCAGCCCCCCCTCTCCCCAGCACCCTGAGTTCCAGCACCTGTGGGCTCAGCTGCAGGGCAGGTATTGAGGGGAGGGGAGAGGAGGTTCATACTTGGCCGCAGGAGTCACTCACACCTCCAGCTGTGGCATCACTGCCTGATTTCTAATCTTCACCATTCAGACAGCGGCTCTCTCTCCTCCCTCAGCCCAGGGCTGCACGGGGAGGACAAGAGCTGCTGCCTGCGTGACCTTCCAGGCTGGCTGGAGAGAAAAGCGGCAGTGCCCTGCAGAAGAGCCGAGACGCTGAGGCGATGGCCACAGTCCGGGACTCAGCCATTGTGCTGATTTTGCTTTTCAGTGAGTAAGATTCCAAATCCCATTCCTGAAAGATTCTCCACGTGCCTCCCCCTTCATTACTGGCGCTGAGAGATTAAACAGACCTTCCTCCTCCTCCTTCCTCCTCTGCAAGAAGGGATGCTCTCAGGCAGGGATTTAGGTGCTCAAATCCCACTGGAATTGAATTTCAATGGAATCTGGGAGTCTAAATAAAGAGGAGGGTGATCTGTTCTCTATGGCCACAGAGGGCGGGAGAAGAAGTAAGTGGCTTAGTTTGCAGGAAGGGAAAGTGAGATTAGATGTTAGGAAAAACTTTCTAACTATAAGGAGAGTTAAGCTCTGGACACGTTAAGTAGGGAGGATGTGGAACCCCCATCGTTGGAGGGTTTGAAGATCAGATTAGACAAACACCCATCAGGGATGGTCTCATGGCCTCAGCCCGGGAGGCGGGGGGGGGGGGGGGGGCTCTACACGACCTCTTGAGGTCAGCCCGACATTTCCATGATTCCATTAAATCCCTTCAGCGCCTTTAAAAATCCCAGAACCAAGAACTCCCCTCAGTGACAGGATCCTCTGACTAACCTCTCTTTCCCCCTCTCCTTGTGCCAGGCTCCAGCATGGAAGATGCTGTAACTCAGACCCAGCCTTCAGTGTCAGGGGTGGAGCATGAGTCTGTAACCCTGGACTGCACTTATGAAACTGTGGCTAGCAGTTATATTTTTTATTGGTACAAACAGCCCCCTGGGGAAAGCCTTATTTTCCTTTCTTGGCAACATTCTGGAGGAGAAAAGAGGAATGAGGCAGGGGAGAGATTTTTTTTCAGTTTGGAGAAATCCAAAAGCTCCATCAGTTTGAGGATCACAGCTCTGGAGTTGGGGGAACGCGGCCATATACTTCTGCGCTTTCAGTAGAGATACACACAGTGTTGAAATTCATAGGGAGCCCTGAACAAAAACCTGACACCTCTCCGCTACTGTAAGAAACTGTCTCCTGCAGGTGAAGTTAGGAGGCGAGCACATGCAGGCAAGGGATGGGGGTGGGGTAGAGGGCTATGAAGTGGGGTGAGACCTGCCACAGCTGGCTTCCTGGAGATGAAAACCTCTTCCTGATTTCTGGGGAAAGGCGGCACCACAATGGTACTCAGAAATTCGCCGCAAAGAGGAGATGGAATGAGACAAAGGCAGAATAAGATCCCATGGCTGGAAGCCGGAGTGAGACAAATTTAGACTAGAAAGAAAGTGCACATTTTTAACAGTGAGGGTAATTAAACACTGAAACAACTGACCCAGGGAGATGGTGGATTCTCCATCATTTGAAATCTTTAAATCATGACTGGGTGTCTCTCCTCTATGTCAACCACAAGCTATGGGCTGGGTGCAGGAATCCCTGAGGATCATTATCTGGCCTGTGTTCATGCAGGAGGTCAGACTAGATCAGTGGCTCTCAAACTTTTTGACTGGTGACCCCTTTCACATAGCAAGTCTCTGAGTGCGACCCTCCCTTATAAATTAAAAACACTTTTTAATATATTTAACACCATTATAAATGCTGGAGGCAAAGCGGGGTTTGGGGTGGAGGTTGACAGCTCGCGACCCCCCATGTAATAACCTCGCGACCCCATGAGGGGTCCCGACCCCCAGTTTGAGAACCCCTGGACTAGATGATCACAAAGGTCTCTTCTCACTTTAGGATCTATCCATCAATCAATCTATTAATATCTCACTGGGGGCTGGCGAAGTCTGGGATGGGTTCCTTGTGGAGTTAGGGACCCCAAGTCTATTCAAAACCAATGAGTGCTGAGCATCTAAGTCCCCTAGGCTCCTTCGGAAATCCCAGCTGAAATTCCATCCTGGGTTGACACTTAACACAAGGGACACTTAACCCTCACTTCTGCCTTCAATTTATGGACTTAATTGGGACCTGGGGCTGGCACTGGCCCCTCTGCATAGGGACAAACATCGCCGTATGGGCAGAAGAGCTCAGTCATTCCTGGAAAGAGAGCTCTCCGATTTATACTGAGGCTGGCATTCTCAAAAAGGCCTAGAGGATTTAGAGGATCAACTTCCATTGAAATTCAATAGGATTTGAGCATCTAATTCCCTTAGGCTGGTTTCAAACTCTCAGCCTGTGTTTTCAAGTCACAAGGAACTATAAACTGTATTGAAAGTAGACGGTTCCCCTTTACCTAAAACCGAGAGCGAACTAGCAGAGCTGCCTCAGGCCCTGCTGGGTTGATCTGAAAAGAAAATGTAATAAAAATGTGGCAAACCCTGGGCTGAAAACAAACAACAGGCTTGTGATCATGTGCTGCCATCTGGTGGCCATGGCGTTTCACTTTGACAGCTGCAGGAATTAATGAAAAATTGCGCATGAGTTTTCCACCACTATTTTACTCTACTATTATCAAATATAAAGGCACATCCTCAATTCAGCCTGGGCATTGAAATTTTGTTTAGACATACAACTACTTATGTATTTTGCATACATACAGACACACACATCACTCTCTCTCTCTCTCTCTCTCACACACACACACAAATTCATACATATGTGAACTCACAGTTCACACACACACAAAGTCACTCACACCCAGAATCACATATATACCAAAGTGGTGCTTACATACATCAAACACCTACATAGTCACTCACACACACCTCAAATTCTCTCACTCACACATTCACAGTGACACTTTCACACACACAAGCGAGCACAAATACCAAACTCACTCACATGCAGATCAAACACAAATGCACACTCTCGGGGTATGTTTACACTACGGGATTACTCCGAATTTACAGAATTCGATTTTTGGAAACCGATTGTATAAAGTCGAGTGCCTGCAGCCACACTAAGCACATTAATTCGGCGGTGTGCGTCCATGTACCGGGGCTAGCGTCGATTTCCGGAGCGTTGCACTGTGGGTAGCTATCCCATAGCTATCCCATAGTTCCCGCAGTCTCCCCCGCCCATTGAAATTCTGGGTTGAGATCCCAATGCCTGATGGGGCCAAAAACATTGTCACGGGTGGTTCTGGGTACATCCCCCTCCCCCCCCCCCCCGTGAAAGCAACGGCAGACAACTGTTTCGCGCCTTTTTTCCTGGGTGAATAGTGCAGACACCATATCATGGCAAGCATGGAGCCCGCTCAGCTCAAGACAGCAGTCATGAACATTGTAAACACCTCACGCATTATTGTGCAGTTTATGCTGAACCAGAACCTGCAAAACCAGGCGAGGAGGAGGTGGCGATGGCAGCGCAGCGACGAGAGTGATGAGGACATGGACACAGAATTCTATCAAACCGCGGGCCCCGGCGCTTTGGAGATCATGGTGTTAATGGGGCAGGTTTTAGCCATGGAACGCCGATTCTGGGCCCGGGAAACAAGCACAGACTAGTGGGACCGCATAGTGTTGCAGGTGTGGGACGATTCCCAGTGGCTGTGAAACTTTCGTATGCGTAAGGGCACTTTCATGGAACTTTGTGACTTGCTTTCCCCTGCCCTAAAGCGCCAGAATACCAAGATGAGAGCAGCCCTCACAGTTGAGAAGCGAGTGGCGATAGCCCTGTGGAAGCTTGCAACGCCAGACAGCTACCGGTCAGTCGGGAATCAATTTGGAGTGGGCAAATCTACTGTGGGGGCTGCTGTGATGCAAGTAGACAAAGCAATCGTTGAGCTGCTGCTACCAAAGGTAGTGACTCTGGGAAATGTGCAGGTCATAGTGGATGGCTTTCCTGCAATGGGATTCCCTAACTGTGGTGGGGCAATAGATGGAACCCATATCCCTATCTTGGCACCGGAGCACCAGGGCAGCCAGTACATAAACCGCAAAGGGTACTTTTCAATGGTGCTGCAAGCACTGGTGGATCACAAGGGACGTTTCACCAACATCAACGTGGGATGGCCGGGAAGAGTTCACGACGCTCGCGTCTTCAGGAACATTAGTCTGTTTAAACGGCTGCAGCAAGGGATTTACTTCCCAGACCAGAAAATAACCATTGGGGATGTTGAGATGCGTATAGTTATCCTTGGGGACCCAGCCTACCTCTTAATGCCATGGCTCATGAAGCCATACACAGGCAGCCTGGACAGTAGTCAGGAGCTGTTCAACTACAGGCTGAGCAAGTGCAGAATGGTGGTAGAATGTGCATTTGGACTTTTAAAAGGTCCCTGGCACTCGTTACTGACTCGGTCAGACCTCAGCCAAACCAATATTCCCATTGTTATTGCTGCTTGCTGTGTGCTCCACAATCTCTGTGAGAGTAAGGGGGAAATGTTTATGGCGGGGTGGGAAGTTGAGGCAAATCACCTGGCCGCTGATTAGGCGCAGCCAGACACCAGGGCGATTAGAAGAGCATACCAGGAAGCACTGCGCATCAGAGAAGCTTTGAAAACCAGTTTCATGACTGGCCAGGCTACGGTGTGAAAGTTCTGTTTGTTTCTCCTTGATGAAAACCCACCCCCTTGATTAACTCATTCCCTGTAAGCAACCCACCCTCCCCCCTTCGATCACAGCTTGCTTTCAAAGGAAATAAGGTCACTATAGTTTAAAAATCATGTATTCTTTATTAATTGATTATAAACATAGGGAGAGAACTGACAAGGTAGCCCGGGTGGGGTGTGGGAGGAGGGGAGGAGGGAAGGAAAAGGCCACTAAAAAAGTTCAAAATAATGACAGCCTTTTGCTTGGGCTCTCCACTGGGGTGGAGTGGGAGGGTGCACGGAGACTTCCCCCCCCCCCCGCATTCTTGGGCGTGTGGGTGAGGAGGCTTTGGAACGTGGTGAGGGGGGAGGGAGGTTATACAGCGGCTGCAGCGGCACTCTGTGATCCTGCTGTCGTTCCTGAAGCTCCACCAGACGCCGGAGCATGTCCGTTTGATCACACAGGAGCCCCAGCGTTGCAGCCTGCCACCTCTCATCTCGAGTGTCCCTCATGGCCTCACGTTCACTGGCATCTTTCCTGTACTTTGATACCGTGTCCTTCCACTCATTCAGATGAGCTCTTTCATCGCTGGTCGATTGCATGATTTCCGAGAACATGTCGTCTCGTGTGCATTTTTTTTGCCGCCTTATCTGAGATAGCCTTCAGGACGGAGGAGGGAGGCTTGAAAAATTTGCAGCTGCGGGAGGGAGGGAAAAAAGGGAGAGAAGTATTTTAAAAGATACATTTTACAGAATAATGCTTATACTCTTTCACGGTGAACAACACTATTCACATTACATAGCACATGTGATTTCGGTACAAGGTCGCATTTTGCATCTTATATTGAGTGCCTGCGGCTTTGGTGTTAGAGATCACAGCTGCAGGGCCAGGCAACAGAATTCGGCTTGCATGCAGCCATGGTAAGCCATTGTCTTTCGGCTTCGGCAACCTTCATAAAAGCAGCGCCCTCCTTTCCCATACCAAGCAAAGCCCATTGCGTGCTGTGGTTTTCCTGTTAACGTGCAGCAGCAGAAACCAAACTAACCCCCCCCCCATCCAATTATCTGGGATGATCGCTTTACTCCTCCCCCCACTGCATGGCTGGTATCAGGGAAGATCCCTGCTAGCCAAACGTGAAAAGCTCAGCGCCAATGCCCCCCCCCCCCCGCCCCCCGCCGCTTGGCTAACTGCAGGGAAGGATTTCTTTTTGGCCACAGGCAAACAGCCCAGTAGGAACGGCCACCTCTGTCCCCTTAATTAAATTCCCGTATTTCAACCAGGTTACCATGAACGATATCACTCTCCTGAGGATAGCACAGTGAGATAAAGAACGGATGCTGCTTGAATGCCAGCAAACACCGGGACCATACGCTGCCAGGCTTTGTCATGCAATGATACCAGATTACTTGCTACTAGTATGGCGTGGTCAAGTGTCCTACCATGGAGGACGGAATAAGGCTGCACTGCCCAGAAACCTTCTGCACAGGCTTTTGGAGTACCTCCAGGAGAGCTTCATGGAGATGTCCCTGGAGGATTTCCGCTCCATCCCCAGACACGTTAACAGACTTTTCCAGTAGCTGTACTGGCTGCGAATGCATCTCAAATCCTTGGGGCAAATTAATAATTAAAAAACGCTTGCTTTTAAACTATGTTTTATATTTACAAAGTACACTCACCTGAGGTCCCTTCCATGGGTTCATGGTCTGGGATACCGCCTTGGGAGGGTTGGGAGGGTACTTCAGACAGGCTGAGAAAAAGATCCTGGCTGTTGGGGAGAACGGAGTGCTGTGTGCTCTCCGCAAGCTCGTTGTCATCCTCCTCCTCATCTTCCCCGTCCGCAGAATCCTCAGGCATGGCTGAGATTACCCCCTCCTCAGAATCCATGGTCAGGGGTGGGGTAGTGGTGGCGGCCCCCCCTAGAATTGCATGCAGCTCAGCGTAGAAGTGGCATGTCTGTGGCTCTGACCCGGAGCAACCGTTTGCCTCCTTTGTTTTTTGATAGGCTTGTCTGAGCTCCTTAACTTTCATGCAGCACTGTAGTGAGTCCCTATTGTGGCCTCTCTCCATCATGCCCTTGGAGATTTTTTCAAAAGTTTTGGCATTTCGTCTTTTGGAACGTAGTTCTGCTAGCACAGAATCATCTCCCCATACAGCGATCAGATCCAGTACCTCCCGTACGGTCCATGCTGGTGCTCTTTTTCGATTCTCGGCCTGCATGGTTACCTGTGCTGATGAGCTCTGCGTGGTCACCTGTGCTCTCCATGCTGGGCAAACAGGAAATGAAATTCAAAAGTTCGCGGGGCTTTTCCTGTCTACCTGGCCAGTGCATCCGAGTTCAGATTGCTTTCCAGAGCGGTCACAATGGTGCACTGTGGGATAGCTCCCAGACGCCAATACCATCGAATTTTGTCCACGCTAACCCTAATTCGAACCAGCAAAGTTGATTTTGGCGCTAGTCCCCTCATCAAAGAGGAGTACAGAAATCAATTTTAAGAGCCCTTTATGTCAAAGTAAATGGCTGCGTTGTGTGGACGGGTGCAGGGTTAATTCGATTTAACGCTGCTAAATTTGACCTAAACTCATAGTGTAGACCAGGCCTGAAAGTCTCAAACACAACAAACTCACTCTGCTCTCACTGCACAGAGGTAGCTGCCTGAGTCCCCAAGCTGGGAGTTGGTGATGTGCAGGGAGCTGCGTTTCCCATCTTCCAGGGGCTGCCCCATGAACCGCTGCTTGGCAGCATTCTCCTGAAGGCTCATGGCCAGCAGGTTAGGAACCCATGTCCTGTTGAATTCAAGGTTGGGATTGCCAAAGAGAGCTATAGGATCTAGGTAGCCAAACTTCACTGAAATTCAACAGGACACAGGTTCCTAATTCCCTTTGGTTCTTTTGAAAATCCCAGGCTAAATCAATTCATGTCTGTGTGGTGCTGAGGTACTGCAGGGGTCAAGGGGAGACAAAAGCACCCAGGTAGCTTTTAAAGTATTTTCAAAGGAGCCCAAGGGAATTAGGTACTCAGTTCCCAGTGGAATGCAAGGGAAATTGGGCTATGAATTCCCTCAGAAATCTTTGACCATTCCAGCGTAAAACTGCCTGCATTAGGTGTTTCTCTGGCCATATTACCACAGTGTCTACCCACCTCACAATCTTCCTTTATTGGTCCCCACAACACCCCTGCGAGGTGGGAAAGTGCTGTTAGCCCATTTTATGGCTGGGGATCTGAGGAACAGAGGGGCAGATTTTTAAAGGTCTTTAGGTACTTGGTGCGATTTTTCACAAGTGCCTCGGTGCCAAACACCATTTGAAATCAATGGGTGTTAGGGGCCCTGGGTGTGTTTGAAAACCCCACTGGGCATCCCTTTAAAAACGTGGCCCTGAGTGACTTGCCGAAAGCCACCCGGAATGTCTGTGGTGAAGGAAGGACTCAAACCCAGGCCTTGGTTAGTGTTATAGCTACTGGTCTCTCCTGCCGCACCTTGGCTGCTGCTGTTCGGACACCGCTAAGGAATCCCCTCGTGCCGGGTGCCTTTGTCTACGCTGGGGGTGTACAGCTCCGAGAAGGCAGTTGAGCTTGTGCAGGAGCAAGCGGCGGCAATTACAGGAGCCTAGGCCGGTGTGTGTGTCACATGATGTGTCTGAACATAACAAAAAACCAGGCAGAGATGAGCCAGGCACCCACTGCATCTCAGTGCCTGGTTGCTACAGGTGTCCGAAATTCACCTCGCCCCCCCTGAGAATCATGAAGCTGCAAGTCCCCTGGGTCTTTCTTCCTTTGTACTGGAAAGTGGGAAATGCAGCTCTCTGCACATCACCGACTCCCAGCTGGGCGACTCAGCAGCTACCTCTGTGCGGTGGATGCACAGTGACACAGGCAGAGCTGGGCTCAGGGCAAAACCCTTCATCCTCTGACAGGCATCTGGGCCGAGGAGCTGCAGGACGGATCCCCAGTTGGTGTAAAGTGACTGTTGCTCCACGGGAGTCACTGAATCAAACCCCTAGCGGGTGCAAATCAAAAATATCTTCATTTACATCACTGGGCCAGATCCTCATCTGGTGCGACTCAGATGCTCACTATTGTAGCTAATGGGACAGATCCTCAGGGGGTGTAAATCAGCTGTAACTCCATTGGAGTAAAGAGGTGAAGTGGTGCCTGGTTCTCAGGGCCAGCTCTACCATTTTTGCCGCTCCAAGCAACAAAAAACAACCGAACTGCCAGAGCGCAAAAAAACCCACAAAAACCACGCTTGGAGTGTACCACCCCAAGAATAGACAGAATACTGCCCCTTAGCATGTGCCGCCCCAGGCACGTGCTTCCTCTGCTGGTGCCTGGAGCCGGCCCTGGTGGTTCTGTATCATTCCTACCATCTTCTACCTGGGATTCCCCTGAAGCCAAGAATTTCTCCCCTCCCCCTTCTGTGCCGGGGCAGCAGATGGCGCTAGAGTGCTCACAACCTCCCCTGCAAACCCTGGTTAATTCCCACAGCCTGAGATCTGGTCTGGACCCAGCCCAGCCCAGTTCACAGAGCTGCTGGTCCTCCGCGGGGCAGACAATGAAACAGCAGGCTCTGTAGGCAGAGAATCCTTCCCCTTGAGAAGGCGGTAACCTGAGGGGAGGGAGAATTCTCGTTTCCACTGGTCTCCTGCAAACCTTCCTCGGATTGACTCTGCTTCGGTATGTTCCTCTGCGAGGGAGAGAAGAAACGGAGCTCACCATGGCCTCAGAGAGTGGAGCTGCTCTGTGGAGCCTTCTCCTCACCTTTGCTTTTCTCTGTGAGTGAAACAAATATTTTCTCGTTCTAAAGGGTAAAAAGATGCAAACTCTTGGAAGTCAGTGAAGGGCAAGATCCCTTAGCTCTTCTTAATTCCTCTCTCTCTATGTATCTTATCTACCTCTCTAAGAGCTACTGCACCCATGCCAATGGGACATATCTCAGCCTCTGATCTGTTTGAACAGTAATATTGCTTTGGAGGTCTTTGTTAGCCTTTCTTGTCCTGCTTTTTTAAGATTCGGGGAGTGAACAGAACTATATAAACAGATGTTGATGGTAGGATCTATATCAATCTGTATCGATATATGGACATGTAGATATAGATACTGGGGCTGGAACAATAGAAGGATGGATGGAGGCTGCAGAGGGAAGGCTGGATAGATAGAGCCATAGAAAAATAGGCAATGTGACATTCTCATATTCTTCATGTTAACTGCTATTATTTTGTTTCCCTCCAGTCTCCTGCTGCGAAGCCCAAGTGGTTCAGAGCCCCGAGTCGCTGGTTACTGGGGAAGGGAAGGTCTCCACCATGTCCTGCTCTTTCACCAGAGCTTTCCAAGCCTTCCAGTGGTACCAGCAGCTCCCTGGGCAAGGGCCGACCCATCTGCTGACCGCGAGCTCTAATGAGAATGTCACTGTGGGGCGGTTCATAGGCGAGCGCCTGGAAGATGGGAAACGCAGCTCCCTGCACATCACCAACTCCCAGCTGGGGGACTCAGGCAGCTACCTCTGTGCGGTGGATGCACAGTGACACAGGCAGAGCTGGGCTCAGGGCACAAACCCTCATCCTCTGACAGGCAGCTTAGGGGAGGAGATGCAGGGACAGATCTCCAGATGGTGCAAATCAGCACAATTCTGTGACAGTCAATCACAGAATCATAGAAATGTAGAACTGGAAGGTACACTGATCGGTACTATAGTCCAATCCCCTTCACTGATGGAGGAATAAGATAATACTTAGTCCTGCCATGAGTGCAGGGGACTGGACTAGGTGATCTCTGGAGGTACCTTCCAGTCCTATGATTCTATGATTATCTGGACCATCCCTGACAGGTGTTTGTCTAACCTGCTCTTAAAAACCTCCAATGATGGAGATTCCACAATCTCCCTAGGCAATTTTCTTCTAGGTGCTTACAAATTGATTATTTGATCATTTGCTCCATTATCTTTCCAGATACTGAAGTTAAGCAGACTGGTTTATAATTCCCCAGGTTGTCCATAGTCCCCTTTTTATAGATAGGCACTGTATTTGCCCTTCTCCAGTCCTCTGGGATCTCTCCCGTCCTCCATGAGTTCTCAAAGATAAATACTAATGGCTCAGAGATCTCTTCATCCAGTTCCTTAAGTATTCTTGGATGTATTTCATCAGGCCCTGCTGATTTGAAGACATCTAACTTGTCATGTAATTCTTAACTTGTTCTTTTCCTAATTTAGCCTCATATCCTACCCCATTTACACTGATGTTCACTATGTTAGCTGCCTGACCACTTAACTTTTTTGGTGAAAACTGAAACAAAATAGACATTTAACACTTCAGCCATTGCTGCATTTTATGTTATTGTCTTTCCCTCCTGAGTGAGTAATGGGCCGACCCTGTTCTTGGTCTTCCTGATGCTTCTTCTGTATTTGTAAAATACTTTTGTTACCCTTTATGACCCTAGCTAGTTTAATCTCATTTTGTGCCTTGGCATTTGTAATTTAGTCCCTAAAATCTTGTGTGTCTTTTAAAAATATTCATCCTTTGTCATTTGACCTAGTTTCTACTATTTGTATATGACTCTGTTTTTGAGTTTCCGGTCATTGAAAACCTCCTGGTTAAGCCAGGGTGGTCTCTTACCATACTTCCTAATTTTCCTACACATTGGTATAGTTTGCTCTTGTGTCCTTATTAATATCTCTCTAATAAACTGACAAATCTCCTGATCTCTTCCCCCCCCCCAATAGACTTGCTTCCCAGGGGATCATACACCAATTCTCTGAGTTTCAAGGAGACAGCTCTTGTGAATTGGCAGCGGTCCATTGGAGTCAGCGGAGCCATATTCCCAGCTGGTGTAAATCAGGATAGATCCATTGGAGTAAATGGGTGGTGAAGCGGTGCCTGGTTCTGTGTCATTCCCATGAACTTCTAGCTGGGATTCCCCTGTAGCAAATAATCCCGCCCCCCGCTTCTCTGCCAGGGCAGCAGATGGCGCTAGAGTGCTCACAACCTCCCCTGCAAACCCTGGGTAATTCCCACAGCCTGAGATCTGGTCTGGACCCAGCCCAGCCCAGTTCACAGAGCTGCTGGTCCTCCCCGGGGCAGACAATGAATCAGCAGCCTCTGTAGGCAGAGAATCCTTCCCCTTGAGAAGGCGGTAACCTGAGGGGAGGGAGAATTCTCGTTTCCACTGGTCTCCTGCAAACCTTCCTCGGATTGACTCTGCTTCGGTATGTTCCTCTGCGAGGGAGAGAAGAAACGGAGCTCACCATGGCCTCAGAGAGTGGAGCTGCTCTGTGGAGCCTTCTCCTCACCTTTGCTTTTCTCTGTGAGTGAAACAAATATTTTCTCGTTCTAAAGGGTAAAAAGATACAGACTCTTATCTATCTATCTATCTAAACAGCTATTGCACCTGTAAGGAGAGAGGGGTCTGCCAATGGGACATACTGTATCTCAGCCTCTGATCTGTTTGAACAGTAATATTGCTTTGGAGTTCTTTGTTAGCCTTTCTTGTCCTGCTTTTTTAAGATTCGGGGAGTGACCAGAACTATATAAACAGATGTTGATGGTAGGATCTATATCTATCTGTATCGCTATATAGACATGTAGATATAGATACTGGGGCTGGAACAATAGAAGGATGGATGGAGGCTGCAGAGGGAAGGCTGGATAGATAGAGCCATAGAAAAACAGGCAATGTGACATTCTCATATTCTTCATGTTAACTGCTATTATTTTGTTTCCCTCCAGTCTCCTGGTGCGAAGCCCAAGTGGATCAGAGCCCCGAGTCGCTGGTTACTGGGGAAGGGAAGGTCTCCACCATGTCCTGCTCTTTCACCAGAGCTTTCCAAGCCTTCCAGTGGTACCAGCAGCTCCCTGGGCAAGGGCCGACCCATCTGCTGACCGCGAGCTCTACTGAGAATGTCACTGTGGGGCGGTTCATAGGCGAGCGCCTGGAAGATGGGAAACGCAGCTCCCTGCACATCACCGACTCCCAGCTGGGGGACTCAGGCAGCTACCTCTGTGCGGTGGATGCACAGTGACACAGGCAGAGCTGGGCTCAGGGCAAAACCCCTCATCCTCTGACAGGCAGCTGGGCCGAGGAGCTGCAGGGGCAGATCCCCAGCGGGTGAAAAGCAGTGTAAATCCATGGTAGCCAAGGGGACTCATCCTTAGCTGTTATAAATGGGCAGCGCTCCAGTGGAGTCAATGGGCCATATCATAAGGCGCTGGGGACTGGAACCCAGGTCTGCAGATCCCGGGACAGCTGTGTGAATAGCAGCATAAATCCGGAGTCACTCCATAACTGTTCTTTGCGGTGACTAGATCACAACAAATCCGAGACACAAGTTCATTTTCTTTCCTCTTCTTCCTACACGACAGTTTCTAAAGGAAAGTTCATTACTAAACATAACCAGTGGGAAGCCATCTTCCCTTAAGGGAGCGAAATGGAAAATATCTCTGGCTTCAAAGTTGTAAGATCACCCGCGTTTCAATAGCAACAATAAACAAACACAACTAACCTAGCCCCTCCCCCCACTCTCCTTCCTTTAGAAACCGCGACTCCCCTATGGAAGCCAGAACTTCTGCTCCCCCGTATCCCTGTGCAGCTCAGACAAGAGCCCGACAGAGGGCGCTGCCGCACCGACAGGAACGCTCCAGAAATGAGACACTTTCTGGAGTTTCTAGACACCTAGTTCTCTCTCCATCTCCTCCCCACGCCGCCCCCCAACCCCTCCCGGGCCCTGCCAGACTTTTTACCAGCGCAGCGGAAAGGCAGCGACCGACCAAGCACAGAGAGATTTGATGCTTGACGCCAGGAGTCACAATTTAATTCGGAGCGGAAGCAGCGTTCCCGGATTCCTTCAGCCCCCAGAAGACAGAGGTCGGCTTCCCGCTGCCAGGGCCGTCTCTAGGATTTTTGCCGCCCAAGGCAAAAACAATTTTGGCCGCCCCCCTGTTTTTTAATTACCCTACCCCCGGCCCCGCCTCAACTCCGCCCCTTCCCCAAATCCCCAGCCCTGCCTCCTCCCCGCAGGCTCTCAAGCCTAGGAGGGAGGGGGAGAAGCGGCGCCCGCGCCGTGGCCACTCGGAGTCTCCCCCTCCCTCCCAGGTTTGAAAGCCTGGGAGGGAGGGGGAGACTCCAAGTGGCCGCGGCGCGGGCGCCGCTTCTCCCCCTCCCTCCCAGGCTCTCAAGCCTGGGAGGGAGGGGGAGCAGCGGAGGTGAGCTAGGGTGGCCGGGGCACATTTTTAGGGGCGGCATTCTGGCGCCGGCCATGCCGCCCCTAAAAATGTGCCGCCCCAAGCACCAGCTTGTTTTGCTGGTGCCTAGAGCCGGCCCTGCCCGCTGCGAGGAAAGGGCCTAATTCGTTTCTTCTGACACTGCTGGGGGCGGGGGTGCCTGAGCAGAGAGAAAACGGAGCCGCTCCGTGCAGAAGCGCAGAGACACCGAATCTTCATGGAGAGGATGCTTAAAACCCTGGTCTCCACGCTTGTGCTGATCCTTGCTTTGAGTGAGTCAGATTCCCACGTGGCATTTCTGGGCATTATTCTCCCCTCCCCCCCTATTTATTAATTTTCACCTGTGTCCGGGTGTCCTTCTCGATGACACTTCACGCTGCTGCTGCTCTTGATAGTTTCCCTGTCTATATCTGGGGGATTTTCATGCTCTGTTTTTATTATTTTTCCACCCAGGCGGAGAGGTGGACGCGAAGGTTTCTCAGCCTGCTGCGCTGTCTTTCCTGGCGGGGGGCAGGGCTGACCTCCCCTGTAACCACAGTGTCGCTGGCTACGACAGAGGTTTTTGGTACTATCAGAGCCCCCGAGCTGCCCCTCGAGCTGTGATCTCTGGCTACAACTCCGCGGAGACGTCGGAGCGGTTTGAACTGTCCATTGACCCCTCCAGCCGGTCCGCCCCGCTGCGCATCACCAAGGTGGCGGTGGAGGACTCGGGGGTGTATTACTGCGCCGTGAGAGGCACAGCGAGAGGAAATGCAGGGCGAGCTGAACAAAAACCTCCCCGAGTCTGAGAGTCCTGGGCAGGAAGAGAAGGGAGCTCAGATAATCAAATTACAGGCTGGGATCCTCAAAGGGGCCAGGAGAATGGACTCATGGAACTCCAGTGAGCAATAAGCACCCAACTCCCTTGGGCTCATTTGAAAATCTCTGTATCCAAAGCGACTCAGGTAATTATAAGCCTAATTGCTATTGTCTTCCAATAAAAAGAAGGCTCTGAAGGGTCAAATTTGCAAAGGTATTTAGGGACCTAAAGATACAGAGAGGCACCAGGGACCAAATTTGTAGAGGTACTTAGGTGCCTAAAGAATCTGCTGGTGCCTAGTAGGATTTTCAAAAGCACCCAACTCCCTTTGGCTTCCCTGCAAGTTAGGGGCCTAGCTGCATTTGGAAACCTCATTAGGCACCCAGCGTCTGAGTCTCTGGGCTCCCAAATACTGGTTTGACCAGAGCATCAAGTCAAAGTCTGGGGCCCTGTGGATGTCCCTGTTGGGAGTAGAAATTACAGTCACAGGTTAGCAAGGGCCATCTACTCTAACCCCCTGCCAAGGTGCAGGATTTGCGGGCTTGGTAATTGTCATAAATATAAAGGGAAGGGTAACCATCTTTCTGTATACAGTACTATAAAATCCCTCCTGGCCAGAGGCACAAAATCCTTTTACCTGTAAAGGGTTAAGAAGCTCAGGTAACCTAGCTGGCACCTGACCAAAAGAACCAATAAGGGGACAAGATACTTTCAAATGTGGGGAGGGGGAAAAGGGCTTTGTTTTGTCTGTTCTTTTTCTGTCTGTTCTGTGTGCTTGCCTGAGTCAGATCAAGGAAGCAAGCAATCCAACTCTTATAGAGTTAGTAAGTATGTAGCAAGGAAAGGTGTTAGTTTACTTTTATTTTGGCTTGTGTTTTCCTTTGTGTAAGAGGGAGGTTTATGCCTGGTTTTGTAACTTTAAGGTTTTGCCTAGAGGGGAGATCCTCTGTGTTCTTGAGTCTTTTGTTATTCTGTAAAGTACTTACCCTCCCGATTTTACAGAGGTGATTCTTTTACCTTTTCTTTAATTAAAATTCTTCTTTTAAGAACCTGATTGATTTTTCATTGTTTTAAGATCCAAGGGTTTGGGTCTGTGTTCA
This sequence comes from Emys orbicularis, assembly GCF_028017835.1. Lineage (NCBI taxonomy): Eukaryota > Metazoa > Chordata > Testudines > Emydidae > Emys > Emys orbicularis. Next base: position 55,518,684 of record NC_088694.1, on the reverse strand, counting down.
CCTGTACCAATTTGTGAGGATATTATTCTCAAGCCTCCCCAGGAAAGGGGGTGTAGGGCCTAGGGGGGATATTTGGGGAAGGTAGGGCTCCAAGTGGCCCTCCCTAAATGTTTGTTTAAATCACTTGGTGGTGGCAGCGTTACTTAATCCAAGGTATCAGAGAGAAATTGTGCCTTGGGGAGTTTTTAACCTAAGCTGGTAGAAATAAGCTTAGGGGGTCTTCATGCGGGTCCCCAGGTCTGTACCCTAAAGTTAAGAGTGGGGAGGGAACCCTGACATGGTGGCAGAGCGGTGGGATCATTTTGAACCAAAAGCCCAGTAGAGTTTTAAAAGGACATTTCCCCCCCCTTTTTGGCTGTTTAGAAAACAGATAGAGATCTTATCTCTCTTTGCCTGAAGGCAGAGGTATCAGGTCCTTGTAACAAGGGATGTTTTAAGCTGTGAGCAGCTGGAGATTTTTGTCTCTGCCTGAGGGCAGGGTAGTTAACTTTCTACAAAGGAATTCACAAGCTAGGTTTTTTTCCCCTTTATAGCTCTCGGGTTAGGCTAGTTAAGTACAAAAAGCAGGAACATGACTACCAGTGAAACAGCTAATAAACTAGAGCTGGCTAGACTGGAAGCAAAGGAGAAAGAGAAGGAACATAAGAGACTGATCGAATTAAAACAACTAGAAATTAAGGCACAGGAAGCTGCCCACAAGAGAGCTATGGAGGCAGAAGAGGCTGCCCACGAGAGAGCCCTGGAGTTACAAGAAAAAGAGAGGCAGCATGAACTGGAGGTAGAGAAGGCAAGGGCTAAGCAGAATGTACCAGACAACCCTGGAAATCCTTTTCCAGGTACCGCTTCCCAGCCCAGAAAGTTCCCCACCTACAAGGCAGGCGATGATACCGAGGCCTTCTTAGAAAATTTTGAAAGGGCCTGCTTTGGGTACAGCATCTCTACCGACCAGTACATGGTAGAGCTGAGACCACAACTCAGTGGATCTTTAGCAGAGGTGGCGGCTAAAATGCCTAAGGAACCCATGAACAATTATGAATTTTTTTTTTTAAAAAGGCCAGAATTAGAATGGGGCTAACACCCGAGCATGCCCGTCAGCGGTTCAGAGCCCTAAAGTGGAAACTGGATGTGGCATTTTCCCGACATGCCTACCACATTGAAAAAAATTGGGATGCCTAAATATCAGGAGCAAGTGTTAAATCTCGGGAAGATCTGTCTTTCCTAATGAAAATGGAGCAGTTCCTAGAGGGTGTTCCTGAGGAAATAGAAAGGTATATCCTAGATGGGAAGCCCAAAACTGTAATCGAGGCGGGGGAGATTGGAACCAAATGGGTGGAGGTGGCAGAAAAGAAAAAAACTAGTAGCAGTTAGAGCAGATATCAGAAGGGGCAAGCCGAAACAAAACCTTACCACCAGGGACAACCCAAGGCCCCACCCACATCCCAAGGGAAACCCCAGATGCCTTCTCACCCCACCACACCCGTCTCCAGCAACCCACCTCGCCCCAGTGACCAGTCAGCTGGGCGATGTTTTAAATGTAATGAGCTGAGGCATGTGAAGGCCAACTGCCCCAAGAACCCCAACAGACTGCAGTTCATTACACCGGAGTCACACCAAAGGTCCTCAGGCCCAGATGCCTCCCAGGTACCCTCAGAGCGAAGGGAAACTGTGAGTGTGGGCGGGAAGAAGGTTATCGCGTGGAGGGACACTGGAGCACAAGTGTCAGCTATCCACCAGTCCTTAGTGGACCCCCCCAACTTAATCAACCCAGAGGTCCAAGTGACAATTCAACCCTTCAAGTCAAACTCCTTTGACTTGCCTACAGCCAAGTTGCCTGTCCAGTACAAGGGCTGGTCAGGATTGTGGACTTTTGCAGTCTATGACGATTATCCCATTCCCATGCTGCTGGGGGAAGACTTGGCCAGTCATGTGAAGATAGCCAAGAGGGTGGGAATGGTCACTCGCAGCCAGGCTAAGCAAGCCTTCACACCTATCCCTGTTCTGGAGCCTTCCACCAGGGCCCCGTCTGTGTTACCAGAGACCCAGACTGAGGTGGTGGAACCGGACCCCATGCCAATGTCTGCGACAGCAGTAGTGGATCCAATCCCAGAGACCCAGACAGAGCCAGTCCCAGAACCAGAACCGGCAGAGTAACCAGCACCAGAACCATTGCCAGCACGGAGTCCAGCGCTTGCAACCCCATCTACAGCTCCAAAACCAGAGGGCACCAGCAAGCCTGCACTGGCAGCAGCAGCAGCAGATAACCCTACACAAGAGGCTCAGCCAAAGCCTGAAATACCACATAGTGCACCAGCGGAGAGCGGTCCAGAGTCAACGGAAACAACCCCAGCACCTGCATCGCTTCCAGAGGGACCAAGCCCGAGTCCACAATCCAATGAGGAGCTGATGTTTCCAGCATCAAGGGAACAGTTCCAGGCCGACCAGGAAGCAGATGACAGTCTCCAGGGAGCTTGGACGGTGGCACGGAGCAACCCACCGCCTCTCAGCTCTTCTAACCAATCCCGGTTTGTTGTAGAACAAGGACTTTTATACAAGGAAACTCTTTCTGGTGGACACCAGGAAGATTGGCATCCTCAAAGACAGTTGGTAGTTCCAGCTAAATACTGGGTAAAGCTCTTGAGCTTAGCCCACGATCATCCCAGTGGCCATTCTGGGGTGAACAGACCAAAGACCATTTGGGGAAGTCATTCTACTGGGAGGGAATGGGCAAGGACGTTTCTACCTATGTACGGTCTTGTGAGGTGTGCCAAAGAGTGGGAAAACCCCAAGACCAGGTCAAAGCCCCTCTCCAGCCACTCCCCATAATTGAGGTTCCATTTCAGCAAGTAGCTGTGGATATTCTGGGTCCTTTCCCGAAAAAGACACCCAGAGGAAAGCAGTACATACTGACTTTCATGGATTTTGCCACCCAATGGCCGGATGCAGTAGCTCTAAGCAATACCAGGGCTAAAAGTGTGTGCCAGGCATTAACAGACATTTTTGCCAGGGTAGGTTGGCCATCCAACATCCTTACAGATTCGGGAACTAATTTCCTGGCAGAGACCATGAAAAACCTGTGGGAAGCTCATGGGGTGAATCACTTGGTTGCCACCCCTTACCACCATCAAACAAATGGCCTGGTGGAGAAGTTTAATGGAACTTTGGGGGCCATGATACATAAATTCGTAAATGAACACTCCAATGATTTGGAACTAGTATTGCAGCAGTTGCTCTTTGCCTACAGGGCTGTACCACATCCCAGTTTAGCGTTTTCACCATTTGAACTTGTGTATGGCCGTGAGGTTAAGGGGCCATTGCAGTTGGTGAAGCAGCAATGGGAGGGGTTTACGCCTTCTCCAGGAACTAACATTCTGGACTTTGTAAACAACCTACAGAACACCCTCCAAACCTCTTTAGCCCTTGCTAGAGAAAACCTACAAGATGCTCAGGAAGAGCAAAAGGCCTGGTATGATAAACATGCCAGAGAGCTTTCCTTCAAAGTAGGGGACCAAGTCATGATCTTAAAGGCGCTCCAGGACCATAAGATGGAAGCGTTGTGGGAAAGGTCATTCACGGTCCAAGAGCACCTGGGAGCTGTTAATTATCTCATAGCATCCCCCACCTCAAACCTAAAGCCTAAGGTGTACCATATTAATTCTCTAAAGCCCTTTTATTCCAGAGAATTAAAGGTTTGTCAGTTTACAGCCCAGGGAGGAGATGACTCTGAGTGGCCTGAAGGTGTCTACTATGAAGGAAAAAGTGACGGTGGCGTGGAAGAGGTGAACCTCTCCATGACCCTTGGGTGTATGCAGTGACAGCAGATCAAGGAGCTGTGCACTAGCTACGCGCCGATGTTCTCAACCACCCCAGGACAGACCGAACGGGCATACCACTCCATTGACACAGGTGATGCTCACCCAATTAGAGCCCAACCTTACTGGGTGTCTCCTCAAGCCAAAACTGCTATAGAATGAGAGATCCAGGACATGCTACAGATGGGTGTAATCCGCCCCTCTAACAGTGCATGGGCATCTCCAGTGGTTCTAGTTCCCAAACCAGATGGGGAGATACGCTTTTGCGTGGACTACCGTAAGCTAAATGCTGTAACTCGCCCAGACAACTATCCAATACCATGCACAGATGAGCTATTGGACAAATTGGGATGTGCACAGTTCATCTCTACCTTAGACTTAACCAAGGGGTACTGGCAAGTACTGCTAGAAGAACCCACCAAGGAAAGGTCAGCCTTCGTCACCCATGCAGGGATGTATGAATTTAGTGTGCTCCCTTTCAGGCTGCAAAATGCACCTGCCACCTTCCAAAAACTTGTAGATGGTCTCCTAGTGGGATTGGGAGAATCTGCAGTCACCTACCTTGACGATGTGGCCATCTTTTCTAATTCATGGGCAGAACACCTGGAGCATCTACAAAAAGTCTTTGAGCGCATAAGGGAGGCAGGACTAACTGTTAAGGCTAAAAATTGTCAAATAGGCCAAAACAGAGTGACGTACCTGGGGCACCAGGTGGGTCAAGGAACTATCAACCCCCTACAGGCCAAAGTGGATGCTATCCAAAAGTGGCCTGTCCCAAAGTCAAAGAAACAGGTCCAATCCTTTTAGGCTTGGCCGGATATTACAAGCGATTTGTACCACACTACAGCCAAATCGCCGCCCCACTGACAGACCTAACCAAAAGGAAACAGCCAAATGCAGTTCAGTGGACTGAAGAGTGTCAGAAGGCCTTTAACCAGTTTACAGCGACACTCATGTCTGACCCTGTGCTAAGGGCCCTAGACTTTGACAAACCGTTCCTAGTAACCACCGATGCGTCCGAGCGTGGTGTGGGAGCAGATTTAATGGAGGAAGGACCAGATCAGGAATTCCATCCTGTAGTCTTTCTCAGCAAGAAACTGTCTGAGAGGGAAAGCCAGTGGTCAATCAGCGAAAAGGAACGTTACACCATTGTGTACGCTCTGGAAAAGCTATGCCCATATGTTTGGGGATGGCGTTTCCAACTACAAACCGACCATGCTGCGCTGAAGTGGCTTCACACTGTCAAGGACAATAACAAAAAACTTCTTCGGTGGAGTTTAACTCTCCAAGATTTTGATTTTGAAATACAACATGTTTCAGGAGCTTTTAACAAAGTGGCTGGTGCACTCTCCCGTGAAAGTTTCCCAGAATCAACTGGTTAAAATCGTCCTTGAAATGTTGAAAATATTGTTAGTTTTTATATAGTCAGTAGGATATCTAAAGGTACATGTGTCTTATTAACTCTGTTTTCTCCTAGAGCTCCAGGAAGAAATCACAGCCAGAGTGGAACCGGCTGTCCAACACTATCTGTGATTTGGGGGACGTGTCATAAATATAAAGGGAAGGGTAACAGCCCTCCTGTGTACAATACTATAAAATCCCTCCTGGCCAGAGGCACAAAATCCTTTTACCTGTAAAGGGTTAAGAAGCTCAGGTAACCTAGCTGGCACCTGACCAAAAGGATCAATAAGGGGACAAGATACTTTCAAATGTGGGGAGGGGGGAAAGGGCTTTGTTTTGTCTGTTCTTTGTCTGTCTGTTCTGTGTGCTTGCCTGAGTCAGATCAAGGAAGCAAGCAATCCAACTCCTATAGAGTTAGTAAGTATTTAGCAAGGAAAGGTGTTAGTTTACTTTTATTTTGGCTTGTGTTTTCCTTTGTGTAAGAGGGAGGTTTATGCCTGGTTTTGTAACTTTAAGGTTTTGCCTAGAGGGGAGATCCTCTGTGTTCTTGAGTCTTTTGTTATTCTGTAAAGTACTTACCCTCCTGATTTTACAGAGATAATTCTTTTACCTTTTCTTTAATTAAAATTCTTCTTTTAAGAACCTGATTGATTTTTCATTGTTTTAAGATCCAAGGGTTTGGGTCTGTGTTCACCTGTACCAATTTGTGAGGATATTATTCTCAAGCCTCCCCAGGAAAGGGGGTGTAGGGCTTAGGGGGATTATTCTCAAGCCTGCCCAGGAAAAGGGGTGTAGGAGTTTGGGGGGATATTTGGGGAAGGTAGGGCTCCAAGTGGCCCTCCCTAAATGTTTGTTTAAATCAGTTGGTGGTGGCAGTGTTACTTAATCCAAGGCATCAGAGAGAAATTGTGCCTTGGGAAGTTTTTAACCTAAGCTGGTGGAAATAAGCTTAGGGGGTCTTCATACGGGTCCTCACGTCTGTACCCTAAAGTTCAGAGAGGGGAGGGAACCCTGACAGTAATAGATATTTATTTGCTGTGGTTTTACTGATTTACAAAGAACGTGCAAAGTTCTGTAGCTCTCAACGCAGAAGGAATAAAAGAGCAGGAAACAGCTTCTTTTGCTTCAGCCAACACCAGGTTCCGAAGCTCTCGCACTCACTTTCCTCAGGGACCCGCTGTGCACAGAACACAGGCTGCTGCTTGGCTTTCGGTGTCCTCTCTGTTCCTGTCTGTTTTCAGTTTCTCTGTGTTCTGTCTCCCACCCCCCCGCGGCATCATTTCAGAAAAATCGGGGTGTGTGTGTGTGGGGGGGGGAGCTGTGTGAGCACAGAAAATTCAATGTGATTCTATTATATCCTGCAACAACTGGGGAAGTGGGGAGGAAGTGGAGCACCCAGGGAAAGTCTGCGAGGAGGCAAGCCAAGGTTCTGGGGACAACGGTCCCTCTTGTCCCATAGCAAATGACCCCCTGAGCCCTCATCTGTTTACAATACCCACTGGAACCGCCCCACCCCAACTGGGCAGACTCTATTAGGCTTTGTTTTAGGTGTGGTCCCTTAAATGTTTCTCACAACTCTCTTAAGTGAAGGGCACGTTCACACATCAGCTCAAACAATGTTTTAGCTCAGCCCATAACAAGGTTTGCCCCCATTTATAAGGACGCCTTTAAAAATCTGGTCCAAAATCGCTTTGAAAAATGGTACTTAGCCTTTAAGTCATGAAGGCACTGTTGAAAATTGTACTCCAATTCCCCAAGTATTTAGTTCCACCTGCACTGATGTAATTCTAGAGTAGCTCCATAACTGCACCGGAGTGACTCTGGAGCTACTACACAGCTGTGAGTGAGGGCCCAGTTTCACCCTCTCATTCTGTTAATGGCTCTCAGCAAGCGCCTTTCCATCATAAAAATAACACAACTTAGAGTGACTTTCTTCTGTCCAGCCCCATCACCCACCCACCCAACCAAAATCCTTCTTCTGACATGTTATTATTAATCCTCATTATCAAATTCTACCCCCTCCATCTCACCCTGACACCCCTTCTCCTCTCCCCCACCCTGCATCTCACCCTGACACCCCCTCTCCTCTCCCCCACCCTGCATCTCACCCTGACACCCCTCTCCTCTCCCCCACCCTGCATCTCACCCTGACACCCCTTCTGCTCTACCCCACCCTCCATCTCACCCTGACACCCCCTCTCCACTACCCCACCCTCCATCTCATCCTGACACCGCCTCTCCTCTCTCCCACCCTGCATCTCACCCTGACACCCCTCCTCTCCCCCACCCTGCATCTCACCCTGACACCCCCTCTCCTCTCCCCCACCCTGCATCTCACCCTGACACCCCCTCTCCACTACCCCACCCTCCATCTCACCCTGACACCCCCTCTCCTCTCCCCCACCCTGCATCTCACCCTGACACCCCTCTCCTCTCCCCCACCCTGCATCTCACGCTGACACCCCTTCTGCTCTACCCCACCCTCCATCTCACCCTGACACCCCCTCTCCTCTACCCCCATCCTCCATCTCACCCTGACACCCCTTCTGCTCTCCCCCACCCTCCATCTCACCCTGACACCCCCTCTCCTCTCCCCCACCCTCCATCTCACCCTGACACCCCCTCTCCTCTCCCCCACCCTGCATCTCACCCTGACACCCCCTCTCCTCTCCCCCACCCTGCATCTCACCCTGACACCCCCTCTCCTCTCCCCCACCCTCCATCTCACCCTGACACCCCTTCTGCTCTACCCCACCCTCCATCTCACCCTGACACCCCCTCTCCTCTACCCCCATCCTCCATCTCACCCTGACACCCCTTCTCCACTACCCCACCCTCCATCTCATCCTGACACCCCCTCTCCTCTCCCCCACCCTGCATCTCACCCTGACACCCCCTCTCCTCTCCCCCACCCTCCATCTCACCCTGACACCCCTTCTGCTCTACCCCCATCCTACATCTCACCCTGACACCCCCTCTCTTCTCCCCCACCCTCCATCTCACCCTGACACCCCTTCTGCTCTACCCCACCCTCCATCTCACCCTGACACCCCCTCTCCTCTACCCCCATCCTCCATCTCACCCTGACACCCCCTCTCCACTACCCCACCCTCCATCTCATCCTGACACCCCCTCTCCTCTCCCCCACCCTGCATCTCACCCTGACACCCCCTCTCCTCTCCCCCACCCTCCATCTCACCCTGACACCCCTTCTGCTCTACCCCCATCCTACATCTCACCCTGACACCCCCTCTCTTCTCCCCCACCCTCCATCTCACCCTGACACCCCTTCTGCTCTACCCCACCCTCCATCTCACCCTGACACCCCCTCTCCTCTACCCCCATCCTCCATCTCACCCTGACACCCCCTATCCTGTCCCCCACCCTGCATCTCACCCTGACACCGCCTCTCCTCTCCCCCACCCTGCATCTCACCCTGACACCCCCTCTCCTCTCCCCCACCCTCCATCTCACCCTGACACCCCTTCTGCTCTACCCCCATCCTACATCTTACCCTGACACCCCCTATCCTCTCCCCCACCCTGCATCTCACCCTGACACCCCCATCCTCTACCAAACTCCATCTCACCCTGACATTCCTTCTCCTCTACCCCACCCTCCATCTCACCCTGACACCCCCCTCTCCTCTACCCCCACCCTCCATCTCACCCTGACACCCCCTCTCTTCTACCCCACCCTCCATCTCACCCTGACACCCCCTCTCTCCTCTACCCCCACCCTCCATCTCACCCTGACACCCCCTCTCTTCTACCCCACCCTCCATCTCACCCTGACACCCCCTCTCCTCTCCCCCACCCTCCATCTCACCCTGACACCCCTTCTGCTCTACCCCCATCCTCCATCTCACCCTGACACCCCCTCTCCTCTACCCCACCCTCCATCTCACAAATACACACCCTCTCTATCAGACACTCCTCTTCTCTATAAATCCTGCCACACCTCTCTCTCCTTTTCCCCCTGCATTCTCCCCTAGTCCCCTCCCACCCCCCACCACCTTTCTAAACACCCGGGGCAGTCACTGGATGGGGGCTGGTGAAAGGGGATTTACCCCTAGGGTCCCCCGGAAGTTTCACGCCCACTGAATCAATTCTCTTGCTGGTTTTCTCTCCTAGTGGACCCGGGCAGAGCCGAGATCCAGCAGCTGGGCTCCACAGAAGTTTTGGAGGGAGACAAACTGAACCTGACCTGCTCCCACTGCGCCGCCAAGGCGAGTGACAGCACAGTCTGGTACCGGCAGCTCCCGAACCCGGGACCCCGGTTTGCAGTTACTGGATACAAGGAAACTGTTAATAGCCCAGAGCTGAAGGGAGCTCTGTACATCTCCGCTGACAAAGCGTCTGGCACTCTGGCCCTGTGCCGTGTGAGGCTGGCAGATGCTGCAGTGTATTTCTGTGCTCGGAGCGACACGGTGTGATAGCCAGGAGTGGCCCCCGGGCAATAAATATCCCACCCCTACTCCGGGGCTGAGTGTGTGTGTGTGGGGGGGTGTGAGCAGAAGGTGAGGAACACTTCCATGGGTGCGGGGGAAAGGGGCGACCAGGGAGAACAAAAAGAGAGGAATAAAATATTTAGGGCCAAATTTACAAAAACGTCTCTATGCGCCTAACTATTTACACGTGCGACTACTGAGATGTGATACTTTGGAAAATTTCTAAGAAAGTCCCCCTTAAGAGGGAATGAAGAAGAACAGTAAAGGGGAGGGTAAACCATGGAAGTAAATAAACCCTTCCAAGCCATCGGCAAGCACATTATCTAGATGGATAGATACGTTATCTATCTATCCAACTATCTATCACCATATGCCTCCATCTCTCTCTCTCACTTCCCAATGCACCCATCTATCTATCTATTTATCTATCTATTTATTAATTAATAGGCAGCAGATAAGTCAAACACAAGAAATATTTCTTCACACAATGCACAGTCAACCTTTGCCAGAGGATGTTGTGAAGGCCAAGACTATAACAGGGGTCAATAAAGAACTAGATAAGTTCATGGAGGATAGGTCCATCAATGGCTATTAGCCAGGATGGGCAGGGATAGTGACCCTAGCCTCTGTTTGCCAGGGACTGAATGACAGAGGATGGATCACTCCATAATTGCCCTGTTCTGTTCATTCCCTCTGAAGCACCTGGCATTGGCCACTATCGGAAGACAGAATAGATGGACCTTTGGTCTGACCCAGTGTGGCCGTTCTTATGTTCTTATCTATCTATCCATCCCCATATGCACCCATCTATCTATCTCTCCATCCATCTATCAACACCATCCTTGTCTTGCGGGGTTGCCACACATACTGGAAAAGATGATTTACACACCGATTGGCTAGTAAAGCAGAATGTGATTTAATCATTTCCCACCACGTAGCGCGAATTCGGAATTAATTTGTAAGGTTTCACTGCGCAGCCTGATAACTTCCTCCCTTTCGCAAGTCGCCAGCGAATTCTGCAGAGACGAACTCCCTTGGGGAATGTGATGGAGACGGTTTCCCTTGCTGGGAACTCGGGCCGTCTCCCGCTAGGGGTCGCTGCAGTACAAGCAAAACTCGTCCCTATTTAGACATAATGACACCGGGGTCTGCGGCTTCGCCGGGATATTCATGCAGTCGGGTTCCCCTGTCCCCGTCCTGAGCCCGCGCCCGCCGCCTCCTTAGACAGACGCAGTGAGGCAGTTTTGGAGGCTCAGATGAAAGGCAGTTGCCCAGCAATGCACAGAGAGAGACAGAGAGGGAGAATGCATCCGAAGAAGTGGGTTGTAGCCCACGAAAGCTTATGCTCTAATAAATTTGTTAGTCTCTAAGGTGCCACAAGTACTCCTGTTTTTTTTAGAGAGGGAGAAAGGTGTTGATGCGGATACTCCCCCTCCCCCCCCAGTCCCTCACACCTCCAGCTCCGTCCGGCAGCAGCATCTTGGCCTGTTATTTACTCCTCCCCGCTCTAGGAAACGGGCAACGCTTCCCTCTCGCCCGTTTGCGCAGAGCAAGGCAGCGAGCCCAGGGGCTGATCCCGGGGAGGAGCAGAGACACCGAGATTCCCCTGTGACCATGGTACCAATGCTGGGCTCGGCGCTTGTGCTGGTTTTTGTTTCAGGTCAGGAAGATCACACATTTTCCGATCTCTCTCTCCCCTTCCGCGTTCTCCCTACTGCGCTCTTCTAACCACCCCCGGCAGGCACAGGGAAAGGACGGGGTTTGGCCACATAAAAACCACTAAATTAATTCGCTGCTGCGTTTTCTCTCCTAGGCGCCCCGGGCAGAGCCGAGATCCGGCAGCCGCGCTCCGCAGAAGACTCGGAGGGAGCCGAACTGAACCTCACCTGCTCTCACGGTTCCGTCGTCACTGAAACTAGAGTTTGGTACCGGCAGCTCCCGAGCCGAGGGCCCCAGTATATAGTCTCGGGATACCAGGGAATCGTTAACAGCATCGACCCAGAGGGAGCTTTGCACATCCCTCAAGACAGAAAATCCAGCACATTGTCTCTGCGCAGGGCGAGGCTGGCAGACACAGCAGTGTATTATTGTGCTCTGAGCGACACAGTGGGACAGCCAGGGGCGGCCCCGTGCAATAAGTATCTCACTCCGGTGTGTGTGTGTGGGGGGGGGGATGTGAGGTGTGTTTCCGGGCGGGGTGTGGAGGGTGGGAAGCAAGGGTGATCAGAGAAGAAAAAATAAATTAATAAAACACTTAGGGCCAAATCTACAAAGGTCTCTGTGCGCCTAATTATCAACCGAGGCAACTAGTGAGATTTAATACTTTGGCAAAGGTCTGAGGCCTTGGCTACACTTGCCGATGTACAGCGCTGTGAGTTAAACCTGACTTTGTGCAGCTGAGTAGGGAGAGCGCTGCAGTCTGTCCACACTGACAGCTGCCCAGCGCACTGGCGTGGCCACATTTGCGGCAATTGCAGTGCTATTGGGAGCGGTGCATTATGGGCAGCTATCCCACAGAGCACCTTTTTCCATTCCGGCGCCGTGGGTTGTGGGAAGGGGGCGTGGGTGCGGGGCATTCTGGATCCTGTCCCAACGCCCAGTGATGCATCGCTTCGCATCCCAGAAATCCCTTTGTTTCTGTCCACCTTTGGCGCCATCTTTCAACGGTTTCTGTGCAGCGCGATCTGTCTGCGGGAAATGGAGCCCGAACTGCTGAGGCGTATGCTGACGAGTCTCGCCAGCACGTCACGTTTGGCTGTCGAACTATTCCTTAAGATCCAAAGTGACAGCGAGAGTGAGGAGTCCGACGATGCTATCGAGCCGCGCAACGCGTACGACACGAAATTGCTTGTGGCATTCACGGACATGCTCAGCACTGTGGAACGCCACTTTTTGGCTCGGGAAACAAGCACCGAGTGGTGGGATCACATCGTCATGGAAGTCTGGGATGACGAGCAGTGGCTGCAGAACTTTCGGATGAGAAAAGCCACTTTCATGGGACTGTGTGAGGAACTCGCCCCCACCCTGCGGCGCAAGGACACGAGATTGAGAGCTGCCCTGCCAGTGGAGAAGCGGGTGGCTATTGCAATCTGGAAGCTGGCAACTCCAGACAGCTACCAGTCGGTCGGAAACCAGTTTGGAGTGGGAAAGTCAACCGTTGGAATCGTGTTGATGTAAGTTTGCAAGTCCATTAATCGCATCCTACTCAGAAGAACCGTGACTCTGGGTAACGTGCAGGAAATAGTGGATGGCTTTGCACAAATGGGGTTCCCTAACTGTGGAGGGGCGATAGATGGGGCACACATTCCTATTCTGGCACCACCCCACCTAGGATCTGAGTACGTTAATCGGAAGGGGTATTTCTCTATAGTTCTCCAGGCGCTTGTGGATCACCGTGGGCATTTCATTGACATTAACACAGGCTGGCCCGGAAAGGTGCACGATGCACGCATCTTTCGGAACACTTTTGCTGTTCAGGAAGATGCAGGCCGGGACTTTTTTCCAGGGGGGAAGATCACGGTAGGGGAAGTTGAAATGCCCATTGTGATCCTTGGAGATCCCGCTTACCCGTTAATGCCGTGGCTCATGAAACCCTATACAGGGAGCCTTGACAGCAGCAAGGAACGGTTCAACTACAGGCTGAGCCGGTGCTGAAAGATTGTGGAGTGTGCCTTTGGCCGTTTAAAGGCCCGCTGGCGATCTCTGTATGGGAAACTGGACTTGGCCGAAAACAGCATCGCCGCGGTTATATCCGCGTGCTGTGCCCTCCATAATATTTGTGAAGGGAAGGGTGAAAGCTTCACTCAGGCATGGACCTCTGAGGTTCAACACCTGGAGGCTGAATTTTCACAGCCAGAGAGCAGGGCTATTACAGGGGCCCAGCACAGGGCAGCAAGGATTAGGGATGCCTTGAGGGAGCAATTTGAGGCTGAAAACCAGCAGTGATATCTGGTGCCCTGCACGGGAGTGAAGTGCAGTAGTTCCAATCTTTAGGAATCAGTGTTTGCTAAGCAGACAAGCAGACTTGCAGTGCCTGTTTATTTCCTGGGCTAAGGAGTCTTTTACTTTATGCAATAATAAAGAATGTTTTCAAAGCCAAAAAATCCATTTATTGAAAAGAAAAACAAATTATTTATTGAAAAGAAACAAGGGGGTGGAGTAGGGAACGGTACAATCACAGATTCGCGTATGTCCTGTCAGGTGTGCTGTGCAGTGAGTGCTGCACTTCAGGACAGCTATACTGCATGGTGATGGGTTTTGAGTGTAGAGGGTAAGGGTCGTGGTTTTCAGGGCTGGGTGGTGAAGATACTGGTGTTGGAGGCAGCGGGTGGCGTGAAGAACACGGAAGTTGGGGAAAGTGGGTTGGAGGTGACAGTGGGGCACAACGGAAAGAGTTTGGGGACAAGGGCTGTGGGGGGGGTGGCGTTTGCGTTTGCGGTACTGCTCCTCTTTCTGCATGGCTACCAGCTCCTGGATAGCATCTGCTTGGCACTCCAGGATGCTTATGACCCTATCAGTGCTTTGCTGCCTGTGCGCGGTGCTTTGCCGCCGGTGCGCTGCGTTTTCCTGGCGGATCCTGCTTTCTCTCTCCCTCCAGTTCTGTGCTTTCTCATTCTCTTTAATAGATTGCCGCATCACTTCTTGCAGCATGTCTTCTTTGCTTTTTCGCGGTCTCTTCCTGAGTCTTTGCAGTCTCTGAGCAGGCGATAAAAGGGACGGCTGAGGTCTCAAGGTTGATGCAGCTGTATAGGCAAAATGCAACATTTAACAGAGGCAGCATTGTTTATACCAGACAGAGTAATGATTCCCCCCGCACTTAAGGAGTAGAAAACACACAGGGTCTACACAATAGCATAATTTTCCCCTCCAAAACAGAGCACACATATCCCACGGGAGCCTCAAAATGGTGAGTAAGGGGGACTGATTGTTTCAGGGCTGCACTGTCCTCTGGGTTTCTGTGTCTTGGGGAGAGCCAACAGCTTCAGGGGGCACCTACACTGAACACTGTCCCAACATTTTCCACAGGAGTTCGTCCTGGACGATATCTCGCTGCTGAGGGTGACCTGGGAAGCAAGGGAGGGTATTCTACTGCAATGCGGCTTCCGCCCTGGCCCATATGCAGCTTGCCTGTGTGCAGCAATGGTCCCCCCGCCCCTCGTGGCACAATGGCGCGGACACGTTAGCCTGGCTGGGACAAGGACCACGGTGGCTCTCCCGATAAACCTGCGCAAGTGCATTGCACACGTTCTGGATGAGACATTTGAGGAGATTACCAAGGCCGATTACCGCGATGTGATAAACCACATCAATGCACTATTCTGCATCTAGGCATGCATGCCTAACCCTCCTCTCCCAAAGAGCCCGCACCGAAAAAATTCCTTCCCGAAAAAAACCCGCTTACCGGGAACCTGCTCTTCTGTTTGTCCTCCACCAAGTACCGGCCGCTGCGACTGGCTACCTTCCTCCTGGCTCGAGAAGAGCTCCTGGCTGCATGGCTCCAGGGATTCCGGGGTGTCTCCATCCAGCCCACCACCATCACTCTCGTTTTCCTCCTTCTCCTCCTCCTCCTCCTCTTCCTCCTCCCCCCCCCCAGCTCTGAAGTGTCCATGGTGGTGCTCGGAGTGGAGGTGGGGTTAACCCCAAGTATCGCATCCAGCTCTTTGTAGAATCTGCAGGTCACGGGGGGAGCACCCGAGCACTATTTGCGTCGCGGGCTTTGCGGTAGGCACTCCGCAGCTCCTTCACTTTAATCTTGCACTGCAGGGCATCCCGGTCATGGCCCCTTTCCATCATGTCCTTTGATACCTTCCCGAAGGTATCGTAATTCCTACGGCTGGAGCGCAGCTGGGACTGTACAGCTTCCTCCCCCCAAACACTGATGAGGTCCAGCAACTCGCCATTGCTCCATGCTGGGGCTCGTTTGGCGCGTGGAGGCATGGTCACCTGGAAAGATTCGCTGAGAGCACTCCACGCCACGCCGGGCTGAGCAAACAGGAAGGGGATTTTTAAAATTCCCAGGGAATGTAAAGGGCGGGTCACATGGTTGGTTACCTGAGGCCAGGGCAGTAGAGTTTGAACTGATGACCAGAGTGGCTAGAACAGGCATTGTGGGATACTGCCGAATAATTCTGGGGGCCATTCACAGCGCATTGGGTGGCCACACTGGCACCGCAGCGCTGCAGCGGCAGCGCAATACTCGCTATTCCTCTCAGGGAGGTGGAGTACATGCAGCGCTGCAACCACGGAGATACAGCGCTGCAAATGCCTTGCCAGTGTGGACGGGGAGTGAGTTACAGCGCTGGGGGCGGCTTTACAGCGCTGCAACTCGCAAGTGTAGCCAAGGCCTGAGTTTCATGGACTCTGGTTTAGAGAGAAGAAGCATCATTTTATTCATGTAGTAGAAGGAAAAACGAACACATTTCTTTATATTCATTTTTTGAAATAGTCTCCAAATCCCATTCCCTCACTCCCACCTTTGCCCCACATCTAGTTCCTGCAGTGTGCAGCCAGACTGGTATGTCCTAAAAGAGAAAGGCCCTGTAGCCTATTCACTCACCCCAGCCAATCTCTCTGACCTGGGACGAAATCAGAACCAACACCCCGAGCCGGGAAAGGTCTTGTATTTCATTCCCCACCCCTGGAGCCAGCCAATCTCCCTGCCTTGGCGCTAGATCAGAGCTGACGCCCCCTAGAGAGGAAAGACCCATATTCCATTCCCTGCCCACCCGAACCAGTCTCTCCCACAACACGGAGCTGGATGGGAGCTAGCACCTCTGGAGAGAGAAGCCTCTCTGCCATTTATAGGTTCTTTTTATAGGTTAAAATCATTCAATATTGTTAAAAGAAACAACTCTTGTTGTGCAACATTTTTTAATTGTGTAAGCAACATGCGCTGAAACACAAAACATTGCTAAAAATAGGCAAGGCAAATACATGAATGCAAAAAAATCAGATGACATTAAAAAAAATCATCTTTCAAAGTCAACTCTTTCAAAAAGTCTTGTACAATCAGTATAATTTAGCTGGCAAACATCCTATTCTAGCCTAAGAAACATGGTAAGTTTGCACTAAAGATAGGGGTTTATTTTCAAGGGGCAGGGAAAGTTTTGAGGGAATACAAAATAAAGTTTAAAATAGAAACTCTCCTCCAGTCTTAACTCTGAAGTCACTATTGTAACTTTACAATTCTTTGCGCAGTTACCAAAATTAGCTTGTTAAAAATCGATTCATAGCAACAATAAATGCAGACTAATTGTCAGTATCAAAAGCAGTGTATATAATTAATATAAACAAAGATGACAGAAATTTTGCTTTATTTCTCAGGTCCTTCCTCGCTCCTTCTTGCAACCTAGAATAACAACAATGACATTGCTATTAATTATTGTGTTCATTTATTTTATTACAGCACAATTATCTGGTCTTTTCCACGTGGCCAACCCAATTACATAGTCATCATACAGGTGCTGAAGTTATAGTGACATCTGTGGGAGTTTCACATGTGAAGCAATTACAGAACAAGAGATTCATAGAGTCCAAGGCCAGGAGGGAGCATTGTGATAATGCTATGAATCTATGAATCTGACCTCCTGTATAACACAAGCCAGAGAAATCCCCCAAAATAACTCCTAGAGTAGATCTTTTAGAAAAGCTTCCAATCTTGGTTTAAAATTTTTCAGTGATGGAGGATCCACCAGGACCCTGGGAAAATTGGGGATATTGATCCTTCTTCCGTCTGTTTTCTTTATTTCAGTTGTCAGGTATAGGCAGGGACTGTCTCTCATCATGTGTCTGAGCAGTGCCCAGAATAATGGATCCCGCATCTCAGCTGGCCCTATACTAGGCACTAGTGCAATACTAATCAATATAAACTTCCAGACTAGAGACAGGAGATCTCTGATTACACAACCATTCTGAGAAATGGCCTATTATTTCATAGAGACAAGGTGGGTGAGGTAATATCTTCTATTGGATCAACCTCTGTTGGAGAAAGAGACCTGAAGAAGAGCTCTGTGTAGCTCGAAAGCTTGTCTCTTTCACCAACGGGAGTTGGTCCAACAAAAGATTTTACCTCACCCTCCTGGACTCTCTAATATCCTGAAACCAACACGGCTACTACAATAGTGCAAACCACTATTTCCTGACTAATGGTAGCAACTGTGTGCATGCTATCACCCTACGGTACTTATACAGCCTCCAATAGTAATGGCTGAGAACTTTTGTGTATTAATCCTCCCAAGCCCTCTGTGAGGTAGGGGAATGCTGTTATTCCCATTCTACAGATGGACACCCAAGACAGAGAGAGACTAAAGGCAGAACATTCTAAAGAACCTGTGCGACTTGCTCAAGCTGACACAGAACATGGTAAAGCCGGGAACGGAGCCCAAGCCCCTAACCACGAAACAATTCTTCTCCTTCTATGTCTTCTCTTCCTGCTAGTGTACGCAGGGCTTAGGCTCCAGCTACATTTTTACTAGTATGTTAAAAAAACCTGCCCTAGGCGCTATTAGCAGACATAGTGATAAAAATGCCCGAGCCCGGTCTGTACTACAAAGTATCCCGTACCTCAAAGACTAATCTTGCAGTCATGAGCACATTAAAGACGATGCTCTTTGCAAGCACAATTTCCAAACCCAGCAGGGCAGCGGATAGTGTCTGCATGTTTTTCTCCTCATTCGTATCTATAAAATATGAAACAATGGTGTAGTTTGCCCATGAAAATTCATATTTGCACAGAGCCAAATAAAACAATATGAGATATATGTATCATTTGTTTAATAATTTAGACCGATAACATCAGTGGTTTTTAAGCATTTTTTTTTCTATTTCTATTTATTTAAATTTTTCACAGTTGTATGAAATGACTGGGGCTCAGACAATAATTATTCAATGACAGTATATTTTGAGATTCAATAAATTAAAGCTTTATAACCATTAAAACATAGATTGTCAATATCAGATGTCAATATACCAAGTAAATACCCGGAAGTCAAACTCTAATACATTCTCAAGCAGAATTTTTCTTGTTTTGCTTCCCTTACTTTGTACATTTCAATTGCTATCAGTAGAAACAGTTTTGTTGTTGGTTTCTGTGTGTGAGGTGAACTGATGTTTATCGACTTTACCGATAAAAATTCGAACCCTTCCAAGCCTGTCTCTGTGCTGGAGCAGGAGTAAGGAAGTGGAGCTGGCAAGGTGCAGCTCTCTTCTGCAATGCAAAATGATTAGAGAAGGAGAAGAATCACTTGATGAATTGTCATTGATGTCAGTGGGAAATGGGCCCATGTGGAATGAGTTAACAACGTGTAATAGGAATAGACCACAGGGGAGATGTTTTTTCCTCAGTCCTGTGCCTTTGACGCCAATGGGAGCAGGACTGGACTCTCAGAGCTAGAATGTATGACCCCTGTTCACACTGCTGAGCACTTACTCCCATTCACACCAGTGAGACTCCTTGCGTGAATAGCTGCTCGCCAACATGAGTAAAGGTTGGACAACCTGGTCCTCTGTTTCTTACATTTAAATTACCAAACGCAGTAAGGGCCAGATTCTCAGCTGACGCTGAAGTCGTAGTGGGAAACCATCTTCCCTTAATGGAGCGAAATGCAAAATATCTCTGGCTTCAAAGCTGTAAGATAACCCGCGTTTCAATAGCAATAACAAACAAAAATAAACTAGCCGCCCCCCCCCCCCGCCCCACTCTCCTTCCCTTTAGAACAGGGGCGGGCAAACTTTTTGGCCCGAGGGCCACATTGGGGTTGCAAAATTGTATGGAGGACGGGGTAGGGAAGGCTGTGCCTCGGCAAACAGCCTGGCCTCTGACTCCTCACACTTCCCGTCCCCTGACTGGCCCCCTCAGAACCCCTCACCCATCCAACCCCCGCTCCTTGTCCCCTAACCGCCCCCTCCTGGGACCCCCGCCCCCAACCGCCACGGGACCCCACCCCCTAGCCAACCCCCCTGCTCCCAGTCTCCTGACTGCTCTGACCCCTATCCACACCCCCGCCCCCTGACAGGCCCCCAGACTTCCACGTTTATCCAACCCCCCGTCCCCCGTCCCCTGACCGTCCCCCAGAACCTCCGCTCATCCAACTGCCCCCTGCTCCCTGTCCCCTGACTGCCCCCCGGGGCCCTCCGCCCCTTAACCAACCTCCCGGCCCCCTTCCCTCCCCCTTACCATGCCACTCGGATCAGCATGTCTGGCAGCCGCGCCTCCCAGCCGGAGCCAGACGCGCCGCGGCGCTGCTCTGCGGGAACTCGCAGCCCCACGGCCCAGAGCGCTGCCCCCGCGGCGGCGGGACTGCGGGGGAGGGGCCGGGGGCTAGTCTCCCCTGCCGGGAGCTCAAGGCTGGGCAGGACGAGCCGCGGGCCGTAGTTTGCCCACCTCTGCTTTAGAAACCGCGACTCCGCTATGGAAACCAGAACTTCTGCTCCCCCGTATCCCTGTGCAGCTCACACAAGAGCCCGACAGAGGGCGCTGCCGCACCGACAGGAACGCTCCAGAAATGAGAGACTTTCTGGAGTTTCTAGACATCTATTTCTCTCTCCACCTCCGCCCCACGCCGCCCCACCAACAGTGGCGGCTCTAGGCACCAACAAAGCAAGCACGTGCTTGGGGCAGCCCATTTGCAGGGGCGGCAGGGATCCAGCCTGGGAGCTGAGAACCAACAGGGGGCCCTGGGAGCTGTAGTTCCTTGGTTAGCTCCCTGCCTATAGAGCCAGCCCTGGAGCAGGGAAAGAACTAGATTTCCCAGCATTCCTTTGGCCACTACCAACAGGAAAGAGGGGGAGGGAGGGTGGTAGCTGAGACCTCATGCTGCAGCCTGCTGTGAATGGAGAGCTGCGCTGTGAGTAGGGATTCCATATTTTAACATTCAAAAAATAGGACACTCCACAGGGAGGGAGGGTAGCCCCACCCTGCCCCCATCCACTCCCTCCGACTGCCCCCCACAGAAACCCCAACCCATCCAACCCCCCCTGCTCCCTGTCCCCTGATCACCCCTGCCCCCAACTGCCCCTTGGGACCCCACCCCCTATCTAAGCCTCCCTTCTCCTTGTCCCCAACTGCCCCCTCCTGAGACCCCCCCAACTTCCCCCCTAGGACCCCACCCCCTACCTGTCCCCTGACAAACCCCCGGGACTCCCATGCCTATCCAACCACTGCCTGTCCCCTGACTGCCCCCCCAACCCCCTAACCCATCTAACCCCCCCTCTCCCTGCCCATGACTGCCCCCCCAAACCTCCACCCCATCCAACCCCCCAGCCCTCTTACCGTGTCACACAGACCAGCGTGTCTGTCTCCACGCAGCACCAGACACACTGCTGCATACATGCTGCCGTGCTCCCCCGCGGTGCCACAGCCCCCCCCCCCCCCGCCCCAGCAACTGCCTTCCAGATTTGAACACCTCAAAATTCAGGAGTGCTCAAGCTCAGTTTGGGCAGCTGTTACTTCATTTCTCCCAAATCAAATATACTGATCCACTGTAACTTGCTGTAGAAAAAGTAGGATAACATTAAGCAAGAAATGCTTCCCAGTGGTTATTAGGACTGGAATTGCTATTTTCAACAGCCATTGCCTTGTTTGTTTGTTTGTTTGTTTGTTTGTTTAAAAGGAAGACAGTGATATTGCATTGGCAAATTCCCCATAGAAAGAAAGAGTGGAACAAAAGAATAATAAAGGCACCTCAACTTTTCCTCATTTA
Source organism: Emys orbicularis (assembly GCF_028017835.1). Classification (NCBI taxonomy): domain Eukaryota; kingdom Metazoa; phylum Chordata; order Testudines; family Emydidae; genus Emys; species Emys orbicularis. Next base: position 55,497,325 of record NC_088694.1, on the reverse strand, counting down.
TGGAGGACAGTCTTATAACATGCATCCAGATATCCTCCAATCACACAAGCTGAAAATTGTTCCACTTTACTGCAGTTCTGTAACCATATGGGAACCAATCCTGTCTGTGTTCTGTGCACATCTAAAATTCCTGCTGAATGACCCGCCCTGGGAGCGAGTTACCAGTGACCCAGGGCTGTGGCGGAAAGACGGTGCAGGTGTGGGGTGGGAGAGAGCCCAGGGCTCGGGTGGCAGGAGGTGTGTGTGTGGGGGCAATGGTGAGGGGGAATGAGGGAGCCCAGAGCTGAGGTTGCAGGGTGTGTGTGCGGGGGGGAGAGCCCAGGGCTGGGGCAGCGGGGGGGGGGGGGTGTGGCGAGGAGCCCAGGGCTGGGACGGGGGGCAGCCAAAAATTTTTTTGCTTGGGGCAGCAAAAAACCTAAAGCCGGCCCTGTCTGTAGTCCTGGGGGCCATTCACATGGCGCTGTAAAGCGGTGTAGCCCCAGGAAGGATGCAAATTTGAAAGAGACCCCCGCTCTTCCCCACAACCCATCTGTGTCTAGAAGCCAGGCTCCGCCCACTCACAACACCCACTTGCTCAGAGCAGTTCTACAAAGTGACTCCCTGGGACTCATTTCCTGGCTGTGTTAGGCCACCCGGAGCTGCTGCTGCGGGTACCAAAGAGGCTCCTAGTTCAGGAGGCGGAGCTGGTAAATTTGCCCCAGAGGGAGAAGTAACTCTACCGTGAGGGGGCTGAACCTTTTGTACTGAACGGGGAACACCCGGCTAGACAGCTTCTTCGCTGAGGGACAATGGGGAGACCCTGGCAGCTGTTCCCACGCCTGCTGCTACTGCTGGTGAACATTCACTGTAAGTCTGGGGGCAGGAAACGCGACAGAAGACGCTGAACGTGATGGTGGATTTAAGAGACAAGGACTAATTCCCTGACTCTCCCTTTGCTTTGCAAGCCAGGCACCGTTCTCTGTACTGGATGGGGATAAGGACTCCTGGGTTCAATTCCCAGCTCTGGCCTGCTGGAGTTCCTTCCCTTTTGTGTGCCTCAGTTTCCCCTCCCACCCTTTGCTTGACTATTTAAACTGTAAACTCTTTGGGGGCAGGGGATGTCTCTTATTATTGTGCCTTTGGGAATCTCGCAGCCAGCAATAATCTAGGGCTAACCCCCTAACCCCAACCCCTAACCCCAGATTATAGCTATCTAGGAATATAGCAATATAGGAAAATAGCAGTCGTGGGCCAGATGCAAAGCCCCTGAAAATGAAGAGAAACTCCCCTGGGCTTCGCATCCGGCCAGTGTGTGAACGGGGCAGCGGTGCCCTGATATCTGTGGGGTGTGTCTTTTGCCTTCTGCCCACAGGGGGGAGCTGCCAGACCGAGGTGCACCAGAACCTGTCTGCGGTCACTTGGGAAGGGCAGAACGGCAGCATCTCTTGCCACTACACGACGAGCACGTTCAGGAATTTGCAGTGGTTCAGGCAGCTTCCCGGAGGCCAGCCTGTCTCCCTGCTGATTCTGGTGTCTGATGGGAAACAAACCAAGGAGCCCAACCTCACCGTGGAGCTGGACAAGGGGAAGCAGCTGAGCTCGCTGCACATCAGAGAATCACAGCTGGGAGACGCAGCCACCTACTTCTGCGCCGTGGCGACACGGGGACACAGGAGCACTGGCAGCCTGTGCAAAAACTCCCCAGATGGAGGGTAACTGTCAGGCTGGCTGGCGGGACAACACCACCTACTTCTTCCACAGTGCATCTCTGAGCGTGCTTCGCCTTCCTTGACACGGTCAGCCCCCAGCACCCTGGTGAGGCAGGGCAGTGCGAGGATCCCCATCGCACAGGTCCGGAGCTGAGACAGAGAGAGGCTGAGGAGGGAATGCACTTGGGGAATACCTCCTCGGGAAAGATGCCTAAGACAGTGGCTCTCAACCTTTCCAGACTAGTGTTCCCCTTTCAGGAGTTGGATTTGTCTGGCGTACCCCCAAGTTTCACCTCACTTAAAAACTACTTGCTTACAAAAATAAGACGTAAAACTACAGATGTGTCAGCCACACTGTTACTGATGTGCCCCTGGTTGAGAACCACTGATCTAAGGAGCCTGAAGGTTTGGAGGGAGAAAGGAAATGAAAAGATAAAATAGAAAAACAAATGAACAGGGAGAAAAGAAAGAAAAAGAAGAAGAAAAAAGAGATGGGTGGATTTATAGATACATAGGGAGAAAGACAGACAGCCAGGCATTAGAAACAGAAATGGAGATACATAAGATACTCCAGTGGCACAAAATAGCCCCCTTTCTTGGGGGAGCATTAGACACTGAGGATTTAAAAACTACTTGTTTACAAAATCAGACCTAAAAATACAGAAGTGTCCCAGTCATGCTAGTACTGAACAAATATTGACTTTCTCATTTTTACCATATAATTGTAAAATAAATCAACTGGAATATAAATATTGTACCTACATTTCAATGTATAGTATATAGAGCAGTATAAAGAAGTCATTGTCTGATGAAATTTTAGTTTGTACCAACTTCGCTGGCGCTTTTTAGGTAGCATGTAGGCAAGTAGCTAGGCAGGTAGCTAGATGAATTGATGTACCCCTAGGAAGACATGTGTGTACCCCCCAGGGTAGGCACACCCCTGGTTGAGAACCCATGATCTAAGGAGCCTGAAGGTTTGGAGGGAGGAAGAAAACTAAAAGATAAAATATAAAAACAAATGCAAAGAAAGAAAGAAAGAAAGAAAGAAAGAAAGAAAGAAAGAAAGAAAGAAAGAAAAGTGATGGGTGGATTTATAGATACATAGGGAGAGAGAGAGACAGGCATAAGAAACAGAAATGGAGATACAGTAGAAAGAACTATCACCTGTGGCACAAAATAGCCCCCTTTCTTGGGGGAGCATTAGACACTGAGGATTAAGCCGAGACTGATCTCCGATTGCCACAGACTGCGCCTCTACAACACAAGGCTGAGACAGCGGCAGAGTGTTTGTGCATAGCTGGCACTGCCCATTCTCATGATGCCCAGCTCTGGGGATCACCTCTTTGTCCAGGGGGAGGCAAGTCAGAGTGTTAAACCCAGCGAAAAGGGAACTATTTAACACCGACACAAAATATACCAACAGTGACAACCACAGGGGGATTCACTTCAGTGTGTACGTCTCTGGCCAGGAAGGGGCAGCATTTCTAACGAAGAGGAAGGAGATTGAGGTTAATACAGTTGCACCTGTCTATTGTCTCTGTGCCCGGCAGAGGGCAGCTTTTCTCCTAAGACATCAGAGGCAAAGGGTTACTCCAGGGCATGGTTCTGTTTTAGGGAGACTGGGGGCTTGTCCCTGATTGGCTGGGCTCGTTAATGTGTCTGATCCCTCCAACAAGGAGGGCTGCAGACAGATTTTGCATTGCTGTCCTGGAGGCCGGGGAAAGCACCATCCCTTGGCCTCAGTGCGCTGAGGGGTAACCCGGAGCAGCAATGGAGAGGCAGCTGACAGCCTTGTCAGTGATACTGTCCATTCAGTTCTACTGTAAGTCTAGGGGGAGTTTGTCTGTTTAGACTGTGAGCTCATCAGGGCGGGGGCTTTTCCCCACTGTGTCTATGCAGTGCCCGGCGTAACAGGGATCTCAGTTCCTGGGGGTCTCTGCAGCGTCCGGCACAACGCCCCTCCCCCAGCTCAGTTCAGTTCTGTTGTATGGTTGTGGAGGTTTTGTCTGTTGAGCTCTGGGGGACAGGAATTGTCTTGTACTCTGTGTCTCTACAGCGCCTGGCACGAGGGGCTCTGATCTCGGCTGGGTCTCCAGGTGCTATAATAATAATTCATAGAGTTTAATGCCGGTAAGGATCTAATCTGACCTCCTGCACAATGAACAGGTCACAGAGTTACACTGAGTTACTCCAGTATTGAGATAATAATAATGTGGGGATGAGGAAGGTCTGGTGCTTTAGCCACTAGACGTGAGCTCATTTCCTGGCTCCACCAGAGACCTGACCTTGGGCAAGTGACTTAGGCTTGGATTTTGGAAGGAGACCAACAGAGTCAGGTGCCCGAATCCCATTGAAACTGCAATATGCGTTGAGTTCCTGGCTCCTGTGGAAACCCCCTCCCTGACTGCTCGGTGCCTCAGTTCCCCAGAGCAGATCTAGTCCCTGACGACCTAAGAGGCCTCTCCATTCTCCAGGAGATACTGTGCTGAATATCACAAGAATGGAGCCGGCACTCAGCTGCTGCTTATCAGGGTAGGTGCATTGACTTTGATGGAGCCAGACAGGTTTACACCAAGACCCAGAATATTAAGAGATTCTAATTTATTTTGGCTGAAGAAGAAACAGTGATAAGGAGCAACCACTGGGGAAGACGAGGGGCTGATGAGAACCGAACAAGCTCATCTGTTGCTTCTCCATTTGCCTTTGTCTACAGGGGTGAGCTGCCAAATTAAAGTGGATCAGAGTCCTCCATCTCTGACCAGATCCGAAGGGGAGATCTCCATTCTGACCTGCAGCTACTCAGGAACAGTGTCCTACGTACATTGGTACAGACAGTTTCCTGGGGAAAGTCCTGCCTTGCTGCTGAGCCTGTATCAGGATGGGAATGTTACCCAGGGGCCAAATTTCATAGCTGAGCTCTTGAAAAGGGAGAGACGGAGCCATCTACACATCGACAGTTCACAGCTCACCGACTCAGCCGGCTATTTCTGCGCTGTGGAGACACAGTGAAACAAAGTGGCCACCCTCCTGTACAAAAACTGTAACTGCTGGGGGGCAGTGTTGTGCCTTGAAAGGAGTGTATTGGAGATGAAGGTAATTGCATAGGTCTCTGCAGTGAGTCTGTATTTTGTCTGGGAGGGAAGGGCCTTGCTGCTGATAGGGCGCGAACGGAGGTGTCTTGCCTCTCAAGCAGGAGAAATGCAAGTAGATTAAGAAAGCTCCAGGAGAGGACGGAGAAGCCTGCAGGTGATAAATACATGAGGAGCCAGGAACCCTTCTGTCACGGACTCACAGATCGTGCCCACTCTTGGCCCCGTGCGGTCCGTGGGGGGTGCCCCTTTCAGTGAGACAGCCCTTCTCGGGGGTCCACTCTCTCTCGGGGTCAGGCCCCTCCACCTCCTGGAGCCGCACCTCTCGGAGGCCTAGCACACCTGTTTCTCGCCGTGGGCCCCCTCAGGGAGTCCACTCGCTCTGGACCCCCCCGGGCCTCCACCCCCAAAGGGGTTGATGCCCCCTGTTCTCTAGACCGGAGTGACTCTCAGCCAGCATAAAACAGGAGGTTTATTGAGAGTTGAACACAGCACAGGAAACTCTCAGGGCCTCAGGCCTGGCCTCCCTCAGCCCAGCACACCCCAGTCTCTCTGCATCCAGGTGGGCTCTGCCTGCTCCCCCTCTCCAGCCCAGAGCCCCCCTGCTCCCAGCTGGGCATCTGAGATCCCCGGCCCCAGGCCCCGCCTCTGTCCATTGTCTTCTCTCCAGGTAAACAGGGTCGTAAACTGGGGCCTCCTCTCCTCGCTTCTGTCCTCTGGCTGGAACCGGCTGGTTAGGTCACTGGGTCCTCACTCTGCAGCCTATTGTCTGCCCACTGGCCAGAACCGGCTGTGTCTCCTCAGCTGGGCCTCCGGGTCACCTGGTCACCAGGTCACCGGTCGCTGGGGTATCCATCCTCCCGGCCATCGGCTGGGTCCTCAAGTCCTCTCTCCGGTCCTCTGCAAAACACACTCCCTCTCCCCTCACCTTGTTAAACCAGTAATACCCAGGGAAACTGAGTCCCACTCCCTCCACATGCAAACCATTGAAACGCCACAGAAAACAAGAAAACCCCCCACTTCGTCACACCTTCTAGGTCACGCGTCACAGAAATGAGGGGCAGCGCAAGGAAGAGTGTCCTGGGGCCCTACTAGTGATCCTGGTCATTTGTCTTTACTGTAAGTCCCGCGGCTGTTTAAACCCCTTGATAATAACGGGAGCCAAGATTCTCAGGCGTGACGAGTGAGTCTGGGTGCCTCGGTTTCATAGATTTTAAGGCAGAAGGGAACATTGTGATCATTTAGTCTGACGCCCTGCGCCCCAGGCAACTTCCCCAGTGATTCCTGGATTGGGCCCATGCTCTGTGTCGAGATGGAGAAAGACATCCAGTCTTGATTTAAAGACTCCAAGCTGGAGAATCCACCCACTTCCTTACGTAAGTTGCTCCAATGGCTAATCACCATTACAGAGGCGGCACCTTATTTCTAGCTGAATTTCTCTAGCTTCAGCCCCCTCCATCGGCTCTTGTCATGCCTTTGTCTGCTATATTAAAGAGCCAGTTACTCAGAAATCTCCTTCCCACCTAGATGCAGAGAGACTGGGATAAAGTTACCTTTTAAGAATTATTACAAGAATGGCTTAAATCATTCTTGCAGTCACACGCTAGAGCATTGCCCAATAACTGATGTTCCCAAGCTGAAATCAGAAGTCACTAGTATTTGTATTACCCCAGTGCCCAGGAGCCCGAGTCATGAACCAGGACCCCACTGAGCAAGGCGCTGCCCAAACACGGGACAGGAGATCCCCTTTCCCAGAGACCTTACAGGCTAATTAGCCTAGACTACAGATCACACTGAAATCCCATGCGCACGTCATTCTTGGCATCACAGTCTTAAAGTCACCTCAAATCATTCCTGTCGCTCTTTTCTGGCTGGCTGGGGACACAGCCTCTGATAATCAGACTCTTTGTGGTATCTCACATTGGGCACCCAAGAATCACGAGTCACTTTTGTAAATCTTAACCCAGGGGAGGCGATGAATGCCAGAATAATGTGAAAATGATGCGTTCTTCTGTTCTCCTGGGATTCAGGGATGATGGAGGGACCTGATTCATTGATCATTCTGTTTATAAATATAAATTCCCTTTCCCACTAGGTGTAAATTGCCAGGTTAATGTGGCGCAGAGCCCGCTGTCCCTGAGCGGCTCTGAAGGACAGGACTCCAGCCTGACCTGCAGTTACTCCGGCATGGTGAGAAATGTGCAGTGATACCGCCAGGCCCCAGGGGAAAGCCCTGCCCTCCTTGGGGTTTTGTACAAGGACAAGCGTCCCACGTGGGGATTGAATCTCAGAGCTGAGCTCCATACCACAGAGAAGCACAGCTACCTGAACATCACCGAGGTGCAGCTGCAAGACGCAGCCAGGGCTGGTGCAAGGAAGTTTCATGCCCTAGGTGAAACTTCCACCTTGTGCCCCCACCCAGCCCTGCGGCAGCTCCCCGCCCCCCCTCCGCCCTGAGGCGCCCCCCCCCCCCCGCATCAGCTCCCCCGCCCTGCCCTGAGGCGCCCCCTTGGGCAGCTCCCCGGGGAGCCGTGCGGCAGCTCCCCACCCCAGCTCACCTCTGCTCCGCCTCCTCCCCGAGCACGCTGCCCCCGCTCTAATTCTCCTCCCCTCCCAGGCTTGCGGCGCCAAACAGCTGATTGGCGCGGCAAGCCTGGGAGGCGGGAGAAGTGGAGCGGCGACTGCGCGCTCAGGGAGGGGGCGTAGCAGAGAATGCTGTAAAAAAAAATTGGGGGCACCACTTTTTGGCGCCCCCAAATCTTGCCGCCCTAGGCAACCGCCTAGTTTGCCTTAATGGTAGCACCGGCCCTAGACGCAGCCACCTACTTCTGTGCAGTGGAGGCACAGTGGCACAAAGGGCACCCCAGCCTGTGCAAAAACTGTAGGCTGGTATTGTCAAAGGTGCCTAAGAGTTGTGCACCTAACTCCTTGGGGTCCTTTGAAAATCCCAGCAGACGGATCAAAGAGTACAATTTCCAAAAGTGCCTAAGTGGGTTAGAAAGGGCTTTTCAGAAAGGGCTTAGGGGCATGTTTGTAAAAGTATTTAGTTGCCTAAAGATGGAGATAGGTGCCTAGTGGGATTTTCAAAAGTGGTTAGGTGACTAAGTCCTGTTAATAAAGTTCCTACATGCTTTTGAAAATCCCGCAAATGCTGATCTGCTTCTTTAGGGGCTTAAATACCTTTAAAACCTGTCCCTTAGCAACCTGAGCCTCTGATAGTCAATGGGATTTAGGATCCTAAATGACGTAGGTACTTTTGAAAATGTTACCCTAAGTGCAGAAGCAGTGGATAGATTGCACCCTGGGCTTTCCTCTGATCTCAGGAAGATCAGGAAGTAAAGTTTTGCAGATCTTGGTCTGAAGCCTTGAAATTCCGGGGTGGGGTGGTGGTGGTGGTGGGGAATTGATCTTCGGAACCTCGCTGCCCAGTTTTTCTGCGGAGCCACAGTGCATAGCTGTTCTCCCTGCTGGTAGTGACGTATGCTGTGAGCGCGGGTGGCACTAGGGAAACCAGATGCTGAGTGTAATAGCATTTATTTTAACCACTGGAATAAATTGCCTATGGAGGTTGTGGAATCTCCATCATTGAAGATTTTTAAGAGCAGGTTAGACAAACACCTGTCAGGGATGGTCTAGATGGTGCTTGGTCCTGCTATGAGTGCAGGGGACTGGACTAGATGACCTCTCACTGTTCCTCCAGTCCTATGATTCTATTCTATCTCTGGGGTTGTCCCCTATTATTCATGATAAGGAAAAATCATCAGCTCTAAGTAACGGTGCAAGTTTCCATTGGAGCTATGTCTGATTTCCACCAGCTGGGGACCTGGCCCATTGACCTATCAATGGAGCTATGGCCGATTGACACCAGCTCGGAGGTGGTTCGTAATCAGTAACATGAGATGATCCTTGGTTTCTGTAACATCTTGGATTTATTTTCTCTTTTGTACCCAGGGAGGAGCTGCCAGGTGGAGGTGCATCAGGACACGTCGGTGGTCACTTTGGAAGGGCAGAGCAGCAGGATCTCCTGCCGATACCAGGCTCTGGTCCTGTCCAGTTTGCATTGGTTCAGACAGCCCCCAGGGCAGAGCCCTGCCTTCCTCCTGATGCTGTATCAGGATGAGAACACCGCACAGGGCGGGAATTTCACAGCACAGCTCTTTCCAGACAAGAAGCTGAGCTACCTGCATATCAGCAACTCCACGCTCCAGCTCCTGCTCCTTCTGTGCAGTGGAGACACAGTGACACAGGGCGGTTCCCAGGCGATGCAAAAGCTCTGCAGCTGGGCTCTAGCCACATTTATTAACAAGGGGGCTTGCAAACTTAGCAGCTGCTTCTCTACAGCCTCACCTGGATGTTGCCCTTCGTACTAGATGCCTGTGCTATGCTATGCAGGGGATCAGACCAGATGATCATAATGGTCCTCAAAAGTATATTTATTAGGGAATGCGGGAAAAAGCTCCCCATTTCACTAAACTCTCCTGTGATAAGGAGAAAGACATTCACAGTCGTAGCCACCCCTACTTTCCCCTGAAATAAAAGCAAACGAACACAACCTCCTCCAAGCAGAGCTGTGTGTGACCCGAAACAGGAGAAGATGTAGAAACTTCCTGAAGTCCCATGAAGAATTTGTGATGTGGAATAGCAAGGAACTGAACCTGAGCTTCCAGTGCAAAGCTGTGGCACAAGAGGGCTCATGTGGTCCTTGGATGTATGAACAGGGGAGTAGTGAGTAGAAGTAGAGGCGATTTTACCTCTGTATACGGCATTGCTGACACCAATGCTGGAATACAGTGGCCACTTCTGATATCCACATTTTAAAAGGATGTTGAAAAATTTGAGAAGGTGCCACAAGAGCCACAAAAATTATTCAAAAGCTGGAGAAAATGCCAAACAGTGTGAGACTTAAAGACTCAATCAGTTTAATCAAAAAGATCAAGCGATGATTTGTTTATGGAGTATAAGAACCTTCCTGGGTAGAACAATCCTGGTTATAAATGGGCTGTTTAATCTAGTGGAGAAAGGCACAACAGGAACCAATATGTCTGGAAGCTGAAGCCAGCCAAATGCAAATTAAGCATAAAACCCCCCAAAAACATTGAGGATGATTAACCACTGGCACAAACTACCAAGGGAAGTGGCAAATTCTCTATCTCTTGATGCCTTCAACCCAAGCTTGGCTGCCTTTCTTTGAAAGGGTTAGTAGCCTAATGCAGGGGTTCTCAAACTTGGTCTGTGGCTTGTTCAGGGTAAGCCCCTGGTGGGCCGTGAGACGCTTTGTTTACCTGACCATCCGCAGGCACGGCCGCTTGCAACTCCCAGTGGCCATGGTTCACCGTTCCCGGTGAATGGGAGCTGTGGGAAGTGGTGGCCTGGCCTGCACTGCTTCCAGCAGCTCCCATTAGCCAGGAACAGCGAACCGCGGCCAGTGAAAGCTGTGAGCGGCCAAACCTGTGGACGCTCAGGTAAAGTGTCTCGCAGCCCACCAGGGACTTACAAGCCACAGACCAGGGTTGAGAACAACTGGCCTAATGGATTGAGAGAAGATGTAGACATGGTATAATCTGGATTTTAGTCAGGTCTTTGAGACAATCCCACATGTTTTTCTTATAAGCAAACTAGGGAAACCTCATCTACATGAAACTACTATAAAGTGGGTGCAAAACTGGTTGAAAGACTATATTCAAAGAGTAGTCATCAACGGTTTTCTGTCAGACTGGGAGGGCGTATCTAGTGGGGTCCCATGGGGGTCAGTCCTGGGTCCAGTCATATTCAATATTTTATTAATGACGTGGATAACGGAGTGGAGCATGTGCTTATAAAATTTGCAGATGATGCCAAGCTGAAAGAGTTTGTAAGCGCTTTGGAGGACAGGCTTAAAATTCAAAATGACTGTGACAAATTAGAGATTGGTCTGAAATCAACAAGCTGAAAGTCAATAAAGGAAGTGCAAAATATTTCATTTAGGAAGGAAAATAATTGAATGCACAGCTACAAAATGGGGAATATCTACCTAGGTGGCTGTAGTGCTGAAAAAGATCTGGGGCTTATTGGGGATCACAAGTTGAATATCAGCCAATAATGTGATGCAGTTATGAAAAAGGCTAATACAGTTCTGGGGTGCATTAACAGAGTGTTGTATGGAAGAGCTGGAAAGTGATTCCTGCTGTACTCAGCACTGGTGATGCCTCCGCTGGAGTACTATGTCCAGTTCCGGGTGCTGCACTGTTAGAAAGCTGAGGACGAATTGGAGAGAGTCCAGAGAAGAGCAACAAAACTGATAAGATTTAGAAAACCCGACCTATGAGGAAAAACGAATAAACTGGGTCTGGTTCGTCTTAAGACAAGAAGACTTGGGGGCGGGAGGGGGGGGGGAAACGGACTTGATAACAGTCTTCAAATATGTGGGGCTGTTACAAAGAGGACGGTGATCATTGTTGTCCATGTCCACTGATGGTAGGACAAGAAGCAATGGGCTAAATCTGCAGGCAGGGAGATTGAGATTAGATAGTCGGGAAAACTCTCGAACTCTCAGGGTAGTTAAGGGCTGGACTAAGCTTCCCAGGGAAGTTGGGGAATCCCCATCAATGGAGGTTTATAGGACCAGGTGGACAGATACCAGTCAGGGATGATCTAGGTTGGTCCTGCCTCAGCACAGGGGGAGGGACTAGATGAATTCCAGCCCCACATTTCTGTGATCCTTTGAAGATACTTTAGGCAAACACAAGTTTTGGGCTCAATACATGGGCAGCTGGATGAAATGTAATGGCTTGTGATATAGCTATACAGGAGGCCAGACTAAAGGACTCTTGTAGACTTCTAAGAATAAAAATCAATTGGACAGTATTAATGGAACTTGTGCTCCTGAATCCCCTAGGTACTTTGGAGAAATCTCTCCCTACATCTTTAGATTGATAATTGAGAGGAGTCATTTCTTCATGGAGGCTGCCTAGGAGATTTGGACACTCGGGTCAATGGGAGTTGGGCACCTGACTCCCCTTTGAAAAGAACTGAATATTTCTGCACTCGCTTATACACTTGGCCACACGGGGGCAGCTTTCACAGGGTGAAGGGCACTACGGAAAGGAGTTCTAGACAGTGGCACACGGCTGAGATGGGAGAGAAGGGGCTGGTCCCTCATTGGCTGGGCACACGGGGGGTGGGGAGAAGAACGTGTCCGATCCCTCCAGCAGAGGAGACCCCAACACACGGGCCAGCCCCAGGGGAGAACCCAGCAGGGTCCCCGCGCCCGGGGCTGTCAGGGAGCGCAGGGATGGGGAGGCCGCGGGGGCTGTCCTGGGTGATCCAGCTAATGCACGTGTGGGGTAAGGGCTGGGGAGACAGACCCGCTGGTAACTGGCAGGGAGCTGGGGCTGGATTTCATTGACTGTGTGGTGGGGAAGAAGGGAGTGAAATGGGGAGATCGGTCGGTCTCTCCCCCCACAGCCTGTCTCTCTTCCCACCCTGTCCCGCGGTTCCCGGGGGCAGGTGGCTCGGGGCAGTGTCTGACTCGGTTCCCCCTTGTCTCTGTTATTCCCAGTGGCCAGCGGGCAGCTCTCTGTGGAGCAGAGCCCGCAATGGCGGGGTGTCTCCGAGGGGCAGAATGGCACCGTGACCTGCACTTACTCCAGCGCTATCACCCGTTTACACTGGTACCGGCAGGCTCCCGGGGAGCGGCCCCTTTTCCTGCTGATGCTGTTCGGCAAGGGGAGTGAGACACAAGAACCGAATTTCACTGCGGATCACGATCCGGAGCAGAAGCGGAGCTCCCTGCACATCCGCGGCTGCCAGCTGGGGGACACCGCCCGCTACCTCTGCGCCGTGGAGACACCGTGACACAGGGCGCAGCGCAGCCTGTCCAATAACTCTGGGGGTGACCCGGGAGGGGCTGCGGGGCGCTGGGGGCGCGCGGGGCGGGGTGGGACAGAGCCCCATGGGGAGACGGGGACAGGCGTTTATAGCCCTGCTGGGGGAGGGGCGCTTCCCACAGGGGGCCTCCCCTCACACCTCTCTCCAGGACCGTCTCTCTCCATTAACGAGCGCCCTGCCCTATTTAAATAGTGCTCTGCCTGCTTCACCACCACAACTGGGGGTCGGGGGGCAGCCCTTCTAATTAACCCCCATTACACCCAGCAGGGGTCACTAATGAGCCCTTATGTTGCCTGCTCATCAGTGAGCTGGTAGCCGAAGCTAGCTTGCTGCAAAGGGCCGCCCAATCCCTGCTGAAACTTTCTTATTATTGCTCAGTTGGGTCTGATGGTGCTAGGCGCTGTACAAAGAAGCGACTCGTGCAAGGTCACTTAGGAGGCCAGAGCCAAGATTGTCAGAGCATTTTATAGGAATTAGGTGCTTAACTCCCATAGGCACCTTGGAAAAAAATCCAACCCTAATCTCCCTGGGTTTCAGTTCCCCATCTGTATAATGGAGGTGGCTAATAATATTTTCTCTGTCTTTTCTATTTAGATTGTAAGTTTCTTAGAGCAGGGACTGTCTCTATATATCCGTGCATTGCCCAGCAAAATAAGGCTCTGATCTCAATTGGGTTTCTAGGTGCTACTATAATATCAAAAGTTAATAAATGGTACCAACAGCAGCTCTGAATCCAAAGGCCAGCAAGTCGAAATAAGGCAAACATTTTAAACAGTGTGGGTAGTTAACCATAGGAACAACCTGCCTGGGGTGTGAGGGATTCTCCATCCCTTGAAGTTTTTGGATCGGATTCGGATGGGACACCTGATAATTCATGGGATGGTGAGGGGGACTCAGCACTGACCTCAGTGCCCCAGCAGGCTGCTAGGGGGCGCTGTGCTGCAGGCAGCAGGGTGGGGGCTCTTTATGGGGCTCTCTTCCCTGAGAGCTAGTGCTGAGCCCAATGTGACACTAGGGGGCGCTGTTCTGCAGGGAGCAGGTTGAGGAGCTCAGGCGGGAGGGCCCCGTTTTAGCCAGGTCTGATTGCAATCTGCCGGTGGGGTGGTGCTGTCACTCAATCAGTGGTTAACTCCGCCAGGAAGTTTGGCTCTGCTGCCAGTCTCCAATCAATCAGGAAACACTAATTGCTTGTTTGCAGCAGAGCTGTCACAGACCCGTCGGGTGTCATGTCGAGGGCCACGCAGCAGCCTGAGAGCTAACAAGACTTGTGGTGCAGAAGAAGAGAGAAAGTGTGAGACTGGGGCAGGAGGAAAATCTTTTCATTATGAAGGAAGAAAACCTACTGTGGGCTGTGACCGCTTTGGTATTACTTGGTAAATAGAGACTCTACACTTGGAATCTTCTTAACTCAGAGCCAGACTAGAAGTGAGGGTTGGGGAGTCTTGGTGAACTGGGCAGGGGTTTTCAAAGTGCGGGTTTGGGTACCTAGTTCTCTTAGGCGCCTTTGAAAAAATCTCAGCCTGAAGCTTTGAAAAACCTTGGATGAAGGGGGTGGATCACTTGATGATTCCCTGGTCTGTTCATTCCCTCTGGGGCACCTGGCACTGGCCACTGTGGGAAGACAGGATACTGGGCTAAATGAACCTTTGGTGTGACCCAGTATGCCCGTTCTTATGTAACGGGAAAATATCGCAATGCTGCCCAGTCCTTGGGCCATTCTTGCTACTGGTAAAAAGTTCCAATGGAAATCACTGGGAATGTGAGTAAAACTGATGGTGGGGTTGGAACAGTAATAACATAATAATAATAATAATAATAATAATAATAATTAATAATTAATAAATAATAAATATTTACCAATAATTAATCAGCTGCAACAGCCCATGATTTCCACTAGGGGTGGGTGCTGTGCAAATCAAAAATAACTGTCAGTGCCTGATCCAAGATGACGATGAAGATTGTTGTCATCATCAGGATAATCAATGAGGGACGCTCTCCATAAATAAATTCAGGGGCAACATTCTATGACTAACCTCTCCTTCACCCCCTCTTTGTAACAGGCTCCAGCATGGAGATGCTGTAACGCAGACCCAGCCGGCAGCGTCAGGCGTGGAGGGTGTTATACCAATAAAAACTAGCAGGATCGTATTAAATGGGACAAGATAAAGATGCCACATTTATTATGATAACAAATATGCTCAAACCACTGAGCTATCACTCCCCCCCCGAGATTCCTGGATATGAAAACCTCTAACTGACTTCTGGGAATCAGCACCACAGTTGTGCTCAGAAATTCACCACAAAGGGGAGAGCTGGAAGGAGACACAGCAGAATGTGACCCAAGGACTGGAAGGACCTTTATTGGGAGAAGATTTCTGGTAGCCGAGGGTGTGACGTTATCCGATTACAATATAACCATATAAATCATTGTTGCAACCACTGTTATATATTTGCAGCAAATCTTGCACAAAGGTTGCCGAGTGAGGTGTCGATGAAAAGGTTATGATTTGCTGGTTAGGATTATGCTATCTGCATGCATGTATCATTTTTGTATGTGAAGTTATAAGTATTGGAATATCCACCCACTTTATGGGGATTGTCTGCTCCATTCTTTGCAGTTCACCCTAATGGAGTGACCACAGCTATCCCCCACTGGGACACTGGTCACAGCCAGATCTGCCATGTAAGATATCTGCAAAATGTTATAATTTGCCAGATATGATAATCTTGTTTGTATGTTTGTATCATCTTTGTATTATGAGTTATAGCTATGTATGTATGTCTGTATTTCAAACTTGTGCTGTGCTTCTGGGTGAAACCCCCAGACAGTTTGGCATCAGCACTGCCCAGCCTGCTTGATGTCCCATTAAGGACCATCAGCTACACAATTGACCCATTGAGAGAAGGCAGATACACCACGTGACTCAGCAAGGCACGCAGGGACCAGGGCCGGCTCCA
Source organism: Emys orbicularis (assembly GCF_028017835.1). NCBI lineage: Eukaryota > Metazoa > Chordata > Testudines > Emydidae > Emys > Emys orbicularis. The sequence goes on along the minus strand of NC_088694.1, from coordinate 55,481,724 downwards.
GGGTTTTGGCTGCCCCAAGCAGCGATCGCGATCTGCGGCGGCAATTCGGCGGGAGGTCCTTTGCTCCCAGTGGGAGTGAGGGACCGTCCGCCGAATTGCCGCCGAATACCTGGACGTGCCGCCCCTCTCCGCAGCGGCCGCCCCAAGCACCTGCTTGCCAGGCTGGTGCCTGGAGCCGGCCCTGGCAGGGACATGCCTATGGAGAGAACACTAAGGCTTCCAAGCCATGTGCTGGGCAGCTTGTATTTGAAACAAAGGAAGCACGGGCCGCCTGGCAAGAGACTATAAAAAGCAGCTGCACCTTCTCCATTTTGTCTTCAATCCTGCTTCTTCTCTCCGGAGGAACTTTGCTACAGACTGACGCTCTGAACAAAGGACTGAAGGACCCATCCAAGCTGTGGATGGACTCCAGAGACTTGACTTAAGCCAGCAATTTATTTAGGGCTACCATACGTCCGGATTTCCCCGGACATGTCCGGCTTTTCGTTCTTTAAATAGCCGTCCGGGGGGGATTTCTAAAAATGTCCGGGATTTCCCCCCAGTCGGCTATTTATAGACCGAAAAGCGGTGGCCAAGCGCCGCTCGGCAGCCAAAGCCCCTTCCCGGCTCCCCCCATCCCCCGCAGCCTTAGCACGCCACCTGGCCCCGCAGCTGTCCACCCCTCCCCCAGCTCACTTCCCCCTCCTCCCCTGCTCCCCCCCCTCCTCTGCTTCCCGCCAATCAGATGTTGGTGGGAAGTCTGAAAACAAGCAGGGGCAGGCGGGCAGCCGCAGGTAAGCTGGGGTGGGGGAGATGCGAGGAGGAGGGCTCCGGGGAGGTGCGGCGCGGCCCAGTTTGGCCCTGGCCGAGTGGCTCCCTCCGGCCCCGGCCAAGCGGCTCTGGCCCCAGCGGCTCCGGCCCGGCTCGGCTCGGGCCCCGGGGCACCAGCCCCAGTTCTGGCTGAGCGCGCCGGCCTGGCCCTGGCCGAGCGGCGCCGGCTGGGCAGTCCCAGCGGCTCCGGCCCTGGCCCCAGCGGCTTCGGCTCGGGCCCCGGGGCGCCGGCCCTGGTTCCAGCCGAGCGCGCCGGCCCCGGCCCCAGCGGCTCGGGCCCGGCTCGGGCCCCAGGGCAGCAGCCTCGGTTCCGGCCGAGCACGCCAGCCTGGCCCCAGCCGAGCACCTCCGGCCCGGCCCCAAGCCCCGCGACCCTGGCTGGAGCTCCGGCCGGAGCGCAGCCCGATTCCTGGGCTCTTGCTAAAGCCGGTCCTGGTCAGGGGACAGGGAGTGGGGGTTAGATGGGTTGGGAGTTTGGGGGGGCTGTCAGGGGGGCAGGGGTGTGGAGAGGGGTTGGGACAGTCAGGGACAGGGAGCGGGGGGGTTAGATGGGTTGGGGGTTCTGGGGGGGCTGTCAGGGGGACAGGGGTGTGGAGAGGGGTCGAGGCAGGCAGGGAGCAGAGGGGGTTGGATGGGTTGGGAGTTCTGGGGGTCCTGTCAGGGGGCAGGGAGCAGTTGGATAGGGCATGGGAGTCCCGGAGGTCTGTCTGGGGGCGAGGGTGTGAATATGGGGTGGGGGTGTGGATAAGGGTTGGGGCAGTCAGGGGACAGGTAGGGTCCTAGGGGGGCAGTTAGTGTGGGGAGTTCTCAGGAGGGTGCAGTCAGGGGACAAGAAGCAGGGAGGCTTAGATAGGGGGTGGGGTCCTAGGGGGCAATTAGTGGCAGGGGTCCCAGGAGGGGGCAGTCAGGGGACAAGGAGCGGGCGGGGGGGGTTGGGGGTTCTGAGGGGGGCAGTCAGGGGGTGGGAAGTGGGAGGGAGTGGATGGGGCAGGGGCGGGGCTAGAGTGGGGCTCCACCCCCCCAGTGTCCTCTTTTTTGATTGTGGAAATATGGTAACCCTAGTTTATTCCATCATTCCTACAAACCTGAACCAAGAACTTTGCCATTACTGGATGTAATTGATTTCTTTAACCATTTTAACTCTCCCCTTTCTTTCTTTCTTTCTTTCTTTCTTTCTTTCTTTCTTTCTTTCTTTCTTTCTTTCTATAAATAAACCTTTAGATTTTAGATTTTTTTTAAATGATACTAAATGATTGGCATCAGAGTGATTTTTGGGTAAGATCTAAGTTATCTATTGACCTCAGTGTGTGTGGCTGGTCCCTTGGGATCAAAAGAACCTATGATTTGATGAGACTGGTTGTAAAGAACTACTCATCTCTGAATCCAGTGTTTTTGGTGGTGATATCAGAACTGGAATGCCTGAGGAAAAGGCCTTTATGTTTTATTGTTAGCCAGTGCAGTGAAACAGGAGTTTACTTTTGTGGCTGGTTTGGTATATCTTATAAAAGAATAACCACCAGTTTTGGTTATTCTCCAAATGTAAACAGATGGACATCATACCAAATGGACTGAAGGTATCTGTTAGTCTTTAAGGTGCCACCAGACTCCTTGTTAGTTTTGGGTTGTGTTTGCCCTATTTCCAGGGCCGGCTCCAGGCACCAGCCGACCAAGCACGTGCTTGGGGCGGCACCTTGGAAGGGGCGGCCAATCTTGGGATGGCGGGGGGCGCTTGGGGTTTTTTGTTTTTGTTTTGTTTTTTGGTTCGGTGGGGCAGGAGGTTTTTTGTTTGTTTTTGTTTCAGCGGCACGGCACTGGGGGGGGCTGGCGCGGTGCTCGGGGAGGCGGGGGCTTCGGTGGCGTGGCGCTGGGGGAGGGGGCGGGGGTTGGCGTGGTGCGGTGCTCGGGGGTGGAGGTGGGGGTTTGGGCGGCGCGGCGCGGCCCGGTGCTCGGTGGGGGAGCCAGGGGTTTCGGCGGCCCGGCGCGGCACTCGTGGGGGGGGGGATGGGGTTTTCGGCGGCCCGGCGCGGCGTTCGGGGGGGGGAGATGGGGGTTTCGGCGGCCCGGCGCTCGGGGGGGGGAGATGGGGGTTTTGGCGGCACGGCGCGGCGCTCGGGGGGGGCGGGGGTTTTGGCGGCACGGTGCTCAGGGGGGGCGGGGGTTTTGGCAGCGTGGCGCTGGGGGGGGCAGGGGTTTCGGCGGCTTGGGGGGGTGTTACGGCGGGGTGGGGCTCTTTTTTTTTTGCCTGGGGCGGCAAAAAAGTTAGAGCCGGCCCTGCCTATTTCTCAGCAGTTTGTCCTGAATTTGGCATCCTCAGTTGTGACCCACAAAGGCATGGTTACATAGGGTCTTTAATCTAGCAGAGCAAGTCAGAATGAGATCCAGTGTCGGGAAACTGAACAAACTCAGGCTAGAAATAAGGCAGAAAATTTCCAGAGTGAATGTTTCAGTTACCCATTGCATCAACTTATCTAACGAGGTGGTGGGTTCTTCCTCACTTGGATGGTTCAAACCCAGACTGGATTTCTCTTTCTAAAAGACATACTATAGCTCAGGCGTAGGGCGCACTGGCTGAAATTCTCGGGGCCTGTGTGATACAGGAGAGCAGATCACATGATCATAATGGTCCTTTCTGGCCTTACAAATCCATGAACCTGCTGAATAAATCCCTGGTTGTGAAGGCTGGAATTGTCACAGGCTCCTCACGGTGTTAGACACCCACATTCTATTGACACTAAGGGGGATTTAAGTGCCTAAATCCCAATGGATCCTTTGAAAATCACAGATGAAATTGTGCAGTTGATCAGCAAAAAGGCCTGTGCACCACTTAAATCTTAGTTCAACCCTCAGTGCATAATTTAATTTGTGCTGGCCCCTCTGAACAGGGGCAAACATCACTGTATCAAAAGAGGTGTTTAGGCAGAACTGAAAGAAGTACCTCCCAGAGTTATACTGATACTGGAATTTTCAAAGGATGATCAAATCCCATTGAAATTAAAAGGGATTTGGGCACCTAACTCTCTTAGTCTGCTTTGGAAATCCCATCCTGAATGGCCAAACACCATTAATTTTAGGTATTAATTAACCTGCCTACCCTTAGGCAGTCTTCACTGTTACAGCCTGCATTTTCAAGTCACAAGCAATTATAAGATGGATTGAAAGTAGAAGGGTACCCATAACCCAAAAACAAAAGTGAAATAATAGAACTGTTTCAAGACCCAGTGTGTTTATTTGTACAGAAAATTTAATAAAAGTGTGACCTGTCCTTGTGTGGAAGGAAATAGCAGGTTTGTGTTCAAGTGCTGCCACCTAATGGCCGTTTCATTCAGTGTTCACATCTACAGAAAGATGCTATTCAATTGTCCTGAAGTTTTCCACCACTGTTCTACTAGACTGATGTCAAACATCAGCATAAATCCTCATGTCATCCGGGACATTTGACCTGTAAATTAGACACATAATCTAGTATACTCTGGACACAACCCACCCATTCCCCACTCACCCACACGAAATTCACTCATACAATCAAACTTACACACATAAAATTTACTCCCACGTACTCACACAGTCATTCACAAACACCCACATCCCAGCCTCCACATATTTCACCATCCCGGCCTGAAGACATTCTATCTCTGCTGGGGCTGCTGGAATAGTCCCTGTGGATCTGCTCTAAGCGAGGTGTCTGTGCTGGGGTTGCAGAGCTGTGAGAAGGCAGTTTGGTTAGGTGCTTAGCAAGCAGAGGCAGAGATGAGACAGGCAGCCAGTGTATCTCAGTGCCTTGAATGTCTCAGGCGTCAAAAAATTTACACCACTCAACGGAGAGCCATGAGGCTGAAACTCCCCTTGGGTCTTTCTTCACTTCTAATGTAAGTTTCTGCTCAGAATACTCCGGCCTCTTCCAACCCAGCTGCTTCGCTTGTGGGTCATTGAACCAGAAATGGCTGAAGCAGCATTTGATTCGGGGTTTAGGATGATTAAGAGTTACTGCACACATAAAGAGAGAGGGGGCTGCCAACTGGATGTGTCACTGTTCTATTTCAGTATTTGTAGTGATTTGGAGCATTCGTTAGCATTGCTTACCTCCTTTTTTCAAGACTTCAGAAGAGCATCAAGATAGATAGATAGATAGATATGGAAACTGCATTTTACAACAGATTAATGTATGGCTAGATGATGAAGAGGGACGGACAGATAGATATGGAGAGATAGGAGAATTAAGAAATTAGAGTCAACAGAAGAAAGAAAGGTAAATAGATACAAAGATAGACAGGGAGAGAGACATAAGAACATAAGAACGGTCATACTGGGTCAGACCAAAGGTCCATCTAGCCCAGTATCCTGTCTACCGACAGTGGCCAATGCCAGGTGCTTCAGAGGGAATGAACAGAACAGGCAATCACCAAGTGATCCATCCCCTGTTGCCCATTCCCAGCTTCTGGCAGACAGACAGACATGAGGTTAAACAGGTGCTGTAACACTCTGATATACGTCGTTCTAATGCTGTCATTTTATTTCCCTGCAGTCTCCTGCTGTGAGGCCCAGTTGGTTCCGAGACCCGAGTCACTGGTTGTTCAGGAAGGAGACATCTCCACCGTGACCTGTGCTTACACCGGTGCTTACCAAACCTACCAGTGGTACCAGCAGCTCCCCCCGGAGAGGGCTGGGCCCTCAGTGACTGTCAATGCTAGGGAGAAAGTCACTGATGGGCAGTTCATGGGCGAGCACCTGGAGGATTTGAAAAGCAGCTCTCGGCCCAGCTCGGAGTCCCAGCTGGGGGACTCAGACCCCTGCTTCTGTGGGGTGGAGGTACAGCGACCCAAGCTGGGCTCCGTGTAAAAAACCCCCATCCTCTGCAAAGCAGCTTGGTGGGGGAGATACAGGCACAGAGGTCCCCAAGCTGGTGTGAATGCATCATAGCTCAGCTGGAGTCAATGGGACAGATCCCCAGCTGGTGTATATAGACACAGAGAAAGTCCCTGCCCCCAAGATCTCACAAGCCATATGGGCAGGAGAGAGACAGGCAGAAAGTGAAAAGAGAGTCACAGGGAGGGGGAGGGGGTTTCCCAAGGTCACACAGCCGGGGATAGAACCTAGCAGCCCTGAACCCCACTCCAGCCAGCTATCCACCAGACCACACTGCTTATCAAATACACTGACTTTATTGCCATCACTGTGGGTTTACACCGACGTAACCAGCTGTAGGGCCGAGAGTCCCTAGTGCTGTTCTTTGCTACTTAACACTCCTTAAAACATATGGCCACAAAAATGAAAAATAACAGGTTAATCCTGGAGGAATTTTACAGGGAAAAGTCCCTTCTCTGGACCACATGGCATCATCCAGCGTTTGCAGCAATGGAAAAATCCACCGGCAGCAAAGGGGAAAACGTTCCCAGCTTTTGGAACGAGCAGGTCACTTGGGAAAGAGATGATGGGTACGTTTTCTGCTGGCCCTGGGTCTCTCTGCAGTTCGGGCTGTTGTCCTCCAGAGGACGCTGCAGCACAGGCAGCATTGCTCTCTATAGGCCGGGCGCACCGGTTTATTCCAGCCACTGGTTTCCCATGGTCTAGTTCTCCTGCCAGCCCCCTCATTCGTGGTGAGGCCTGTGGGGGGCTCAGCCAGGGGCGCTGGAACAATGTGCACAGTGGGGTGCTGGGAACCATTGAACCAAACTGTAAACCTGGATATGATGGAAACCACGTCAAGCCAGGGGGTGCGGCAGCCCCCCCTCTCCCCAGCACCCTGAGTTCCAGCACCTGTGGGTTCAGCTGCAGGGCAGGTATTGAGGGGAGGGGAGAGGAGGTTCATACTTGGCCGCAGGAGTCACTCACACCTCCAGCTGTGGCATCACTGCCTGATTTCTAATCTTCACCATTCAGACAGCGGCTCTCTCTCCTCCCTCAGCCCAGGGCTGCACGGGGACGACAAGAGCTGCCGCCTGCGTGACTCTCTCCCAGGCTGGCTGGAGAGAAAAGCGGCAGTGCCCTGCAGAAGAGCCGAGACGCTGAGGCGATGGCCACGGTCCGGGACTCAGCCATTGTGCTGATTTTGCTTTTCAGTGAGTAAGATTCCAAATCCCATTTCTGAAAGATTCTCCACGTGCCTCCCCCTTCATTACTGGCGCTGAGAGATTAAACAGACCTTCCTCCTCCTCCTTCCTCCTCTGCAAGAAGGGATGCTCTCAGGCAGGGATTTAGGTGCTCAAATCCCACTGGAATTGAATTTCAATGGAATCTGGGAGTCTAAATAAAGAGGAGGGTGATCTGTTCTCTATGGCCACAGAGGGCGGGAGAAGAAGTAAGTGGCTTAGTTTGCAGGAAGGGAAAGTGAGATTAGATGTTAGGAAAAACTTTCTAACTATAAGGAGAGTTAAGCTCTGGACACGTTAAGTAGGGAGGATGTGGAACCCCCATCGTTGGAGGGTTTGAAGATCAGATTAGACAAACACCCGTCAGGGATGGTCTCATGGCCTCAGCCCGGGAGGCAGGGGGGGGGGGGGAGAGGGGCTCTACATGACCTCTTGAGGTCAGCCCGACATTTCCATGATTCCATTAAATCCCTTCAGCTCCTTTAAAAATCCCAGAACCAAGAACTCACCTCAGTGACAGCATCCCACTAACCTCTCTTTCCCCCTCTCCTTGTGCCAGGCTCCAGCATGGAAGATGCTGTAACTCAGACCCAGCCTTCAGTGTCAGGGGTGGAGCATGAGTCTGTAACCCTGGACTGCACTTATGAAACTGTGGCTAGCAGTTATATTTTTTATTGGTACAAACAGCCCCCTGGGGAAAGCCTTATTTTCCTTTCTTGGCAACATTCTGGAGGAGAAAAGAGGAATGAGGCAGGGGAGAGATTTTTTTTCAGTTTGGAGAAATCCAAAAGCTCCATCAGTTTGAGGATCACAGCTCTGGAGTTGGGGGACGCGGCCATATACTTCTGCGCTTTCAGTAGAGATACACACAGTGTTGAAATTCATAGGGAGCCCTGAACAAAAACCTGACACCTCTCCGCTACTGTAAGAAACTGTCTCCTGCAGGTGAAGTTAGGAGGCGAGCACATGCAGGCAAGGGATGGGGGTGGGGGTAGAGGGCTATGAAGTGGGCTGAGACCTGCCACAGCTGGCTTCCTGGAGATGAAAACCTCTTCCTGATTTCTGGTGAAAGGCGGCACCACAATGGTACTCAGAAATTCGCCGCAAAGAGGAGATGGAATGAGACAAAGGCAGAATAAGATCCCATGGCTGGAAGCCGGAGTGAGACAAATTTAGACTAGAAAGAAAGTGCACATTTTTAACAGTGAGGGTAATTAAACACTGACACAACTGACCCAGGGAGATGGTGGATTCTCCATCATTTGAAATCTTTAAATCATGACTGGGTGTCTCTCCTCTATGTCAACCACAAGCTATGGGCTGGGTGCAGGAATCCCTGAGGATCATTATCTGGCCTGTGTTCATGCAGGAGGTCAGACTAGATCAGTGGCTCTCAAACTTTTTTACTGGTGACCCCTTTCACATAGCAAGTCTCTGAGTGCGACCCCCCCTTATAAATTAAAAACACTTTTTTATATATTTAACACCATTATAAATGCTGGAGGCAAAGCGGGGTTTGGGGTGGAGGTTGACAGCTCGCGACCCCCCATGTAATAACCTCGCGACCCCACTAGGGGTCCCGACCCCTAGTTTGAGAACCCCTGGACTAGATGATCACAAAGGTCTCTTCTCACTTTAGGATCTATCCATCAATCAATCTATTAATATCTCACTGGGGGCTGGCGAAGTCTGGGATGGGTTCCTTGTGGAGTTAGGGACCCCGAGTCTATTCAAAACCAATGAGTGCTGAGCATCTAAGTCCCCTAGGCTCCTTCGGAAATCCCAGCTGAAATTCCATCCTGGGTTGACACTTAACACAAGGGACACTTAACCCTCACTTCTGCCTTCAATGTATGGACTTAATTGGGACCTGGGGCTGGCACTGGCCCCTCTGCATAGGGACAAACATCGCCATATGGGCAGAAGAGCTCAGTCATTCCTGGAAAGAGAGCTCTCCGATTTATACTGAGGCTGGCATTCTCAAAAAGGCCTAGAGGATTTAGAGGATCAACTTCCATTGAAATTCAATAGGATTTGAGCATCTAATTCCCTTAGGCTGGTTTCAAACTCTCAGCCTGTGTTTTCAAGTCACAAGGAACTATAAACTGCATTGAAAGTAGACGGTTCCCCTTTACCTAAAACCGAGAGCGAACTAGCAGAGCTGCCTCAGGCCCTGCTGGGTTGATCTGAAAAGAAAATGTAATAAAAATGTGGCAAACCCTGGGCTGAAAACAAACAACAGGCTTGTGATCATGTGCTGCCATCTGGTGGCCATGGCGTTTCACTTTGACAGCTGCAGGAATTAATGAAAAATTGCGCATGAGTTTTCCACCACTGTTTTACTCTACTATTATCAAATATAAAGGCACATCCTCAATTCAGCCTGGGCATTGAAATTTTGTTTAGACATACAACTACTTATGTATTTTGCATACATACAGACACACACATCACTCTCTCTCTCTCTCTCTCTCTCTCTTACACACACACACTAATTCATACATATGTGAACTCACAGTTCACACACACACAAAGTCACTCGCACCCAGAATCACATATATACCAAAGTGGTTCTTACATACATCAAACACCTACATAGTCACTCACACACACCTCAAATTCTCTCACTCACACATTCACAGTGACACTCTCACACACACAAGCGAGCACAAATACCAAACTCACTCACATGCAGATCAAACACAAATGCACACTCTCGGGGTATGTCTACACTACGGGATTACTCCGAATTTACAAAATTCGATTTTTGGAAAACAATTGTATAAAGTTGAGTGCCTGCAGCCACACTAAGCATATTAATTCAGCGGTGTGCGTCCATGTACCGGGGCTAGCGTCGATTTCCGGAGCGTTGCACTGTGGGTAGCTATCCCATAGCTATCCCATAGTTCCCGCAGTCTCCCCCGCCCATTGAAAATCTGGATTGAGATCCCAATGCCTGATGGGGCCAAAAACATTGTCACGGGTGGTTCTGGGTACATCCCCCCCCCCCCGCCCCCATGAAAGCAACGGCAGACAACTGTTTCGCGCCTTTTTTCCTGGGTGAACAGTGCAGACACCATATCATGGCAAGCATGGAGCCCGCTCAGCTCAAGACAGCAGTCATGAACATTGTAAACACCTCACGCATTATTGTGCAGTTTATGCTGAATCAGAACCTGCAAAACCAGGCGAGGAGGAGGTGGCGATGGCAGCACAGCGACGAGAGTGATGAGGACATGGACACAGAATTCTATCAAACCGCGGGCCCCGGCGCTTTGGAGATCATGGTGTTAATGGGGCAGGTTTTAGCCATGGAACGCCGATTCTGGGCCCGGGAAACAAGCACAGACTGGTGGGACCGCATAGTGTTGCAGGTGTGGGACGATTCCCAGTGGCTGTGAAACTTTCGTATGCGTAAGGGCACTTTCATGGAACTTTGTGACTTGCTTTCCCCTGCCCTGAAGCGCCAGAATACCAAGATGAGAGCAGCCCTCACAGTTGAGAAGCGAGTGGCGATAGCCCTGTGGAAGCTTGCAACGCCAGACAGCTACCGGTCAGTCGGGAATCAATTTGGAGTGGGCAAATCTACTGTGGGGGCTGCTGTGATGCAAGTAGACAAAGCAATCGTTGAGCTGCTGCTACCAAAGCTAGTGACTCTGGGAAATGTGCAGGTCATAGTGGATGGCTTTGCTGCAATGGGATTCCCTAACTGTGGTGGGGCGATAGATGGAACCCATATCCCTATCTTGGCACCGGAGCACCAGGGCAGCCAGTACATAAACCGCAAAGGGTACTTTTCAATGGTGCTGCAAGCACTGGTGGATCACAAGGGACGTTTCACCAACATCAATGTGGGCTGGCCGGGAAGGGTTCATGACGCTCGCGTCTTCAGGAACATTAGTCTGTGTGAATGGCTGCAGCAAGGGATTTACTTCCCAGACCAGAAAATAACTGTTGGGGATGTTGAAATGCCTATAGTTATCCTTGGGGACCCAGCCTACCCCTTAATGCCATGGCTCATGAAGCCATACACAGGCAGCCTGGACAGGAGTCAGGAGCTGTTCAACTACAGGCTGAGCAAGTGCAGAATGGTGGTAGAATGTGCATTTGGCCGTTTAAAAGGTCGCTGGTGATCGTTACTGACTCGGTCAGACCTCAGCCAAACCAATATTCCCATTGTTATAGCTGCTTGCTGTGTGCTCCACAATCTCTGTGAGAGTAAGGGGAAAATGTTTATGGCGGGGTGGGAAGTTGAGGCAAATCACCTGGCCGCTGATTACGCGCAGCCAGACACCAGGGCGATTAGAAGAGCACACCAGGAAGCACTGCACATCAGAGAAGCTTTGAAAACCAGTTTCATGACTGGCCAGGCTACGGTGTGAAAGTTCTGTTTGTTTCTCCTTGATGAAAACCCGCCCCCTTGATTGACTCATTCCCTGTAAGCAACCCACCCTCCCCCCTTCGATCACAGCTTGCTTTCAAAGGAAATAAAGTCACTATAGTTTAAAAATCATGTATTCTTTATTAATTGATTATAAACATAGGGAGAGAACTGACAAGGTAGCCCGGGTGGGGTGTGGGAGGAGGGGAGGAGGGAAGGAAAAGGCCACTAAAAAAGTTCAAAATAATGACAGCCTTTTGCTTGGGCTCTCCACTGGGGTGGAGTGGGAGGGTGCACGGAGACTTCCGCCCCCCCCCCGCGTTCTTGGGCGTCTGGGTGAGGAGGCTTTGGAACGTGGTGAGGGGGGAGGGAGGTTATACAGCGGCTGCAGCGGCACTCTGTGATCCTGCTGTCGTTCCTGAAGCTCCACCAGACGCCGGAGCATGTCCGTTTGATCACACAGGAGCCCCAGCGTTGCAGCCTGCCACCTCTCATCTCGAGTGTCCCTCATGGCCTCACGTTCACTGGCATCTTTCCTGTACTTTGATACCGTGTCCTTCCACTCATTCAGATGAGCTCTTTCATCGCTGGTCGACTGCATGATTTCCGAGAACATGTCGTCTCGTGTGCATTTTTTTCGCCGCCTTATCTGAGATAGCCTTCAGGACGGAGGAGGGAGGCTTGAAAAATTTGCAGCTGCAGGAGGGAGGGAAAAAAGGGAGAGAAGTATTTTAAAAGATACATTTTACAGAATAATGCTTATACTCTTTCACGGTGAACAACACTATTCACATTACATAGCAAATGTGATTTCGGTACAAGATCGCATTTTGCATCTTATATTGAGTGCCTGCGGCTTTGGTGTTAGAGATCACAGATGCAGGGCCGGGCAACAGAATTCGGTTTGCATGCAGCCATGGTAAGCCATTGTCTTTCGGCTTCGGCAACCTTCATAAAGCAGCGCCCTCCTTTCCCATACCAAGCAAAGCCCATTGAGTGCTGTGGTTTTCCTGTTAACGTGCAGCAGCAGAAACCAAACTAATGCCCCCCCCATCCAATTATCTGGGATGATCGCTTTACCCCTCCCCCCACTGCGTGGCTGGTATCAGGGAAGATCCCTGCTATCCAAACGCGAAAAGCTCAGCGCCAATGCCCCCCCCCCCCCCCGGCTTGGCTAACTGCAGGGAAGGATTTCTTTTCAGCCACAGGCAAACAGCCCAGTAGGAATGGCCACCTCTGTCCCCTTAATTAAATTCCCGTATTTCAACCAGGTTACCATGAATGATATCACTCTCCTGAGGATAACACAGTGAGATAAAGAACGGATGCTGCTTGAATGCCAGCAAACACCGGGACCATATGCTGCCAGGCTTTGTCATGCAATGATACCAGATTACTTGCTACTAGCATGGCGTGGTCAAGTGTCCTACCATGGAGGACGGAATAAGGCTGCACTGCCCAGAAACCTTCTGCACAGGCTTTTGGAGTACCTCCAGGAGAGCTTCATGGAGATGTCCCTGGAGGATTTCCGCTCCATCCCCAGACACGTTAACAGACTTTTCCAGTAGCTGTACTGGCTGCGAATGCATCTCAAGTCCTCGGGGCAAATTAATCATTAAAAAATGCTTGCTTTTAAACTATGTTTTATATTTACAAAGTACACTCACCTGAGGTCCCTTCTTGGGTTCATTGTCTGGGATACCGCCTTGGGAGGGTTGGGAGGGTACTTCAGTCAGGCTGAGAAAAAGATCCTGGCTGTTGGGGAGAACGGAGTGCTGTGTGCTCTCCGCAAGCTCGTCGTCATCCTCCTCCTCATCTTCCCCGTCCACAGAATCCTCAGGCATGGCTGAGATTACCCCCTCCTCAGAATCCACGGTCAGAGCTGGGGTAGTGGTGGCGGCCCCCCCTAGAATTGCATGCAGCTCACCGTAGAAGTGGCATGTCTGTGGCTCTGACCCGGAGCAACCGTTTGCCTCCTTTGTTTTTTGATAGGCTTGTCTGAGCTCCTTAACTTTCATGCGGCACTGTAGTGAGTCCCTATTGTGGCCTCTCTCCATCATGCCCTTGGAGATTTTTTCAAATGTTTTGGCATTTCGTCTTTTGGAACGTAGTTCTGCTAGCACAGAATCATCTCCCCATACAGCGATCAGATCCAGTACCTCCCGTACGGTCCATGCTGGTGCTCTTTTTCGATTCTCAGACTACATGGTTACCTGTGCTGATGAGCTCTGCGTGGTCACCTGTGCTCTCCATGCTGGGCAAACAGGAAATGAAATTCAAAAGTTCGCGGGGCTTTTCCTGTCTACCTGGCCAGTGCATCCGAGTTCAGATTGCTGTCCAGAGCGGTCACAATGGTGCACTGTGGGATAGCTCCCAGAGGCCAATACCATCGAATTTGGTCCACACTAACCCTAATTTGAACCAGCAAAGTTGATTTTGGCGCTAGTCCCCTCGTCGAAGAGGAGTACAGAAATCGATTTTAAGAGCCCTTTATGTCAAAGTAAATGGCTGCGTTGTGTGGACGGGTGCAGGGTTAATTCGATTTAACGCTGCTAAATTTGACCTAAACTCATAGTGTAGACCAGGCCTCAAAGTCTCAAACACAACAAACTCACTCTGCTCTCACTGCATAGAGGTAGCTGCCTGAGTCCCCAAGCTGGGAGTTGGTGATGTGCAGGGAGCTGCGTTTCCCATCTTGCAGGGGCTGCCCCATGAACCGCTGCTTGGCAGCATTCTCCTGAAGGCTCATGGCCAGCAGGTTAGGAACCCATGTCCTGTTGAATTCAAGGTTGGGATTGCCAAAGAGAGCTATAGGACCTAGGTAGCCAAACTTCACTGAAATTCAACAGGACACTGGTTCCTAATTCCCTTTGGTTCCTTTGAAAATCCCAGGCTAAATCCATTCATGTCTGTGTGGTGCTGAGGTACTGCAGGGGTCAAGGGGAGACAAAAGCACGCAGGTAGCTTTTAAAGTATTTTCAAAGGAGCCCAAGGGAATTAGGTACTCAGCTCCCGGTGGAATGCAAGGGAAATTGGGCTATGAATTCCCTCAGAAATCTTTGACCATTCCAGCGTAAAACTGCCTGCATTAGGTGTTTCTCTGGCCATATTACCACAGTGTCTACCCACCTCACAATCTTCCTTTATTGGTCCACACAACACCCCTGCGAGGTGGGAAAGTGCTGTTAGCCCATTTTATGGCTGGGGATCTGAGGAACAGAGGGGCAGATTTTTAAAGGTCTTTAGGTACTTGGTGCGATTTTTCACAAGTGCCTCAGTGCCAAACACCATTTGAAATCAATGGGTGTTAGGGGCCCTGGGTGTGTTTGAAAACCCCACTGGGCATCCCTTTAAAAACGTGGCCCTGAGTGATTTGCTGAAAGCCACCCGGATTGTCTGTGGTGAAGGAAGGACTCAAACCCAGGCCTTGGTTAGTGTTATAGCTACTGGTGTCTCCTGCCGCACCTTGGCTGCTGCTGTTCGGACACCGCTAAGGAATCCCCTCGTGCCGGGTGCCTTTGTCTACGCTGGGGGTGTACAGCTCCGAGAAGGCAGTTGAGCTTGTGCAGGAGCAAGCGGCAGCAGTTACAGGAGCCTAGGCCGGTGTGTGTGTCACATGATGTGTCTGAACATAACAAAAAACCAGGCAGAGATGAGCCAGGCACCCACTGCATCTCAGTGCCTGGTTGCTACAGGTGTCCGAAATTCACCTCGCCCCCCCTGAGAATCATGAAGCTGCAAGTCCCCTGGGTCTTTCTTCCTTTGTACTGGAAAGTGGGAAATGCAGCTCTCTGCACATCACCGACTCCCAGCTGGGCGACTCAGCAGCTACCTCTGTGCGGTGGATACACAGTGACACAGGCAGAGCTGGGCTCAGGGCAAAACCCTCATCCTCTGACAGGCATCTGGGCCGAGGAGCTGCAGTTGGTGTAAAGTGACTGTTGCTCCACGGGAGTCACTGAATCAAACCCCTAGCTGGTGCAAATCAGAAATATCTTCATTTACATCACTGGGCCAGATCCTCATCTGGTGCGACTCAGATGCTCACTATTGTAGCTAATGGGACAGATCCTCAGGGGGTGTAAATCAGCTGTAACTCCATTGGAGTAAAGAGGTGAAGTGGTGCCTGGTTCTCAGGGCCAGCTCTACCATTTTTGCCGCTCCAAGCAACAAAAAACAACCGAACTGCCGAAGCGCAAAAAAACCCACAAAAACCACGCTTGGAGTGTACCACCCCAAGAATAGACAGAATACTGCCCCTTAGCATGTGCCGCCCCAGACACGTGCTTCCTCTGCTGGTGCCTGGAGCCGGCCCTGGTGGTTCTGTATCATTCCTACCATCTTCTACCTGGGATTCCCCTGAAGCCAAGAATTTCTCCCCCTCTCCCTTCTCTGCCAGGGCAGCAGATGGCGCTAGAGTGCTCACAACCTCCCCTGCAAACCCTGGTTAATTCCCACAGCCTGAGATCTGGGCTGGACCCAGCCCAGCCCAGTTCACACAGCTGCTGGTCCTCCCCGGGGCAGACAATGAAACAGCAGGCTCTGTAGGCAGAGAATCCTTCCCCTTGAGGAGGGGGTAACCTGAGGGGAGGGAGAATTCTCGTTTCCACTGGTCTCCTGCAAACCTTCCTCGGATTGACTCTGCTTCGGTATATTCCTCTGCGAGGGAGAGAAGAAACGGAGCTCACCATGGCCTCAGAGAGTGGAGCTGCTCTGTGGAGCCTTCTCCTCACCTTTGCTTTTCTCTGTGAGTGAAACAAATATTTTCTCGTTCTAAAGGGTAAAAAGATGCAAACTCTTGGAAGTCAGTGAAGGGCAAGATCCCTTAGCTCTTCTTACTTCCTCTCTCTCTATATGTATCTTATCTACCTCTCTAAGAGCTACTGCACCCATGCCAATGGGACATATCTCAGCCTCTGATCTGTTTGAACAGTAATATTGCTTTGGAGGTCTTTGTTAGCCTTTCTTGTCCTGCTTTTTTAAGATTCGGGGAGTGAACAGAACTATATAAACAGATGTTGATGGTAGGATCTATATCAATCTGTATCGATATATGGACATGTAGCTATAGATACCGGGGCTGGAACAATAGAAGGATGGATGGAGGCTGCAGAGGGAAGGCTGGATAGATAGAGCCATAGAAAAATAGGCAATGTGACATTCTCATATTCTTCATGTTAACTGCTATTATTTTGTTTCCCTCCAGTCTCCTGCTGCGAAGCCCAAGTGGTTCAGAGCCCCGAGTCGCTGGTTACTGGGGAAGGGAAGGTCTCCACCATGTCCTGCTCTTTCACCAGAGCTTTCCAAGCCTTCCAGTGGTACCAGCAGCTCCCTGGGCAAGGGCCGACCCATCTGCTGACCGCGAGCTCTAATGAGAATGTCACTGTGGGGCGGTTCATAGGCGAGCGCCTGGAAGATGGGAAACGCAGCTCCCTGCACATCACCAACTCCCAGCTGGGGGACTCAGGCAGCTACCTCTGTGCGGTGGATGCACAGTGACACAGGCAGAGCTGGGCTCAGGGCACAAACCCTCATCCTCTGACAGGCAGCTTAGGGGAGGAGATGCAGGGACAGATCTCCAGATGGTGCAAATCAGCACAATTCTGTGACAGTCAATCACAGAATCATAGAAATGTAGAACTGGAAGGTACACTGATCGGTACTATAGTCCAATCCCCTTCACTGATGGAGGAATAAGATAATACTTAGTCCTGCCATGAGTGCAGGGGACTGGACTAGGTGATCTCTGGAGGTACCTTCCAGTCCTATGATTCTATGATTATCTGGACCATCCCTGACAGGTGTTTGTCTAACCTGCTCTTAAAAACCTCCAATGATGGAGATTCCACAATCTCCCTAGGCAATTTTCTTCTAGGTGCTTACAAATTGATTATTTGATCATTTGCTCCATTATCTTTCCAGATACTGAAGTTAAGCAGACTGGTTTATAATTCCCCAGGTTGTCCATAGTCCCCTTTTTATAGATAGGCACTGTATTTGCCCTTCTCCAGTCCTCTGGGATCTCTCCCGTCCTCCATGAGTTCTCAAAGATAAATACTAATGGCTCAGAGATCTCTTCATCCAGTTCCTTAAGTATTCTTGGATGTATTTCATCAGGCCCTGCTGATTTGAAGACATCTAACTTGTCATGTAATTCTTAACTTGTTCTTTTCCTAATTTAGCCTCATATCCTACCCCATTTACACTGATGTTCACTATGTTAGCTGCCTGACCACTTAACTTTTTTGGTGAAAACTGAAACAAAATAGACATTTAACACTTCAGCCATTGCTGCATTTTATGTTATTGTCTTTCCCTCCTGAGTGAGTAATGGGCCGACCCTGTTCTTGGTCTTCCTGATGCTTCTTCTGTATTTGTAAAATACTTTTGTTACCCTTTATGACCCTAGCTAGTTTAATCTCATTTTGTGCCTTGGCATTTGTAATTTAGTCCCTAAAATCTTGTGTGTCTTTTAAAAATATTCATCCTTTGTCATTTGACCTAGTTTCTACTATTTGTATATGACTCTGTTTTTGAGTTTCCGGTCATTGAAAACCTCCTGGTTAAGCCAGGGTGGTCTCTTACCATACTTCCTAATTTTCCTACACATTGGTATAGTTTGCTCTTGTGTCCTTATTAATATCTCTCTAATAAACTGACAAATCTCCTGATCTCTTCCCCCCCCCCAATAGACTTGCTTCCCAGGGGATCATACACCAATTCTCTGAGTTTCAAGGAGACAGCTCTTGTGAATTGGCAGCGGTCCATTGGAGTCAGCGGAGCCATATTCCCAGCTGGTGTAAATCAGGATAGATCCATTGGAGTAAATGGGTGGTGAAGCGGTGCCTGGTTCTGTGTCATTCCCATGAACTTCTAGCTGGGATTCCCCTGTAGCAAATAATCCCGCCCCCCGCTTCTCTGCCAGGGCAGCAGATGGCGCTAGAGTGCTCACAACCTCCCCTGCAAACCCTGGTTAATTCCCACAGCCTGAGATCTGGTCTGGACCCAGCCCAGCCCAGTTCACAGAGCTGCTGGTCCTCCCCGGGGCAGACAATGAATCAGCAGCCTCTGTAGGCAGAGAATCCTTCCCCTTGAGAAGGCGGTAACCTGAGGGGAGGGAGAATTCTCGTTTCCACTGGTCTCCTGCAAACCTTCCTCGGATTGACTCTGCTTCGGTATGTTCCTCTGCGAGGGAGAGAAGAAACGGAGCTCACCATGGCCTCAGAGAGTGGAGCTGCTCTGTGGAGCCTTCTCCTCACCTTTGCTTTTCTCTGTGAGTGAAACAAATATTTTCTCGTTCTAAAGGGTAAAAAGATACAGACTCTTATCTATCTATCTATCTAAACAGCTATTGCACCTGTAAGGAGAGAGGGGTCTGCCAATGGGACATACTGTATCTCAGCCTCTGATCTGTTTGAACAGTAATATTGCTTTGGAGTTCTTTGTTAGCCTTTCTTGTCCTGCTTTTTTAAGATTCGGGGAGTGACCAGAACTATATAAACAGATGTTGATGGTAGGATCTATATCTATCTGTATCGCTATATAGACATGTAGATATAGATACTGGGGCTGGAACAATAGAAGGATGGATGGAGGCTGCAGAGGGAAGGCTGGATAGATAGAGCCATAGAAAAACAGGCAATGTGACATTCTCATATTCTTCATGTTAACTGCTATTATTTTGTTTCCCTCCAGTCTCCTGGTGCGAAGCCCAAGTGGATCAGAGCCCCGAGTCGCTGGTTACTGGGGAAGGGAAGGTCTCCACCATGTCCTGCTCTTTCACCAGAGCTTTCCAAGCCTTCCAGTGGTACCAGCAGCTCCCTGGGCAAGGGCCGACCCATCTGCTGACCGCGAGCTCTACTGAGAATGTCACTGTGGGGCGGTTCATAGGCGAGCGCCTGGAAGATGGGAAACGCAGCTCCCTGCACATCACCGACTCCCAGCTGGGGGACTCAGGCAGCTACCTCTGTGCGGTGGATGCACAGTGACACAGGCAGAGCTGGGCTCAGGGCAAAACCCCTCATCCTCTGACAGGCAGCTGGGCCGAGGAGCTGCAGGGGCAGATCCCCAGCGGGTGAAAAGCAGTGTAAATCCATGGTAGCCAAGGGGACTCATCCTTAGCTGTTATAAATGGGCAGCGCTCCAGTGGAGTCAATGGGCCATATCATAAGGCGCTGGGGACTGGAACCCAGGTCTGCAGATCCCGGGACAGCTGTGTGAATAGCAGCATAAATCCGGAGTCACTCCATAACTGTTCTTTGCGGTGACTAGATCACAACAAATCCGAGACACAAGTTCATTTTCTTTCCTCTTCTTCCTACACGACAGTTTCTAAAGGAAAGTTCATTACTAAACATAACCAGTGGGAAGCCATCTTCCCTTAAGGGAGCGAAATGGAAAATATCTCTGGCTTCAAAGTTGTAAGATCACCCGCGTTTCAATAGCAACAATAAACAAACACAACTAACCTAGCCCCTCCCCCCACTCTCCTTCCTTTAGAAACCGCGACTCCCCTATGGAAGCCAGAACTTCTGCTCCCCCGTATCCCTGTGCAGCTCAGACAAGAGCCCGACAGAGGGCGCTGCCGCACCGACAGGAACGCTCCAGAAATGAGACACTTTCTGGAGTTTCTAGACACCTAGTTCTCTCTCCATCTCCTCCCCACGCCGCCCACCAACCCCTCCCGGGCCCTGCCAGACTTTTTACCAGCGCAGCGGAAAGGCAGCGACCGACCAAGCACAGAGAGATTTGATGCTTGACGCCAGGAGTCACAATTTAATTCGGAGCGGAAGCAGCGTTCCCGGATTCCTTCAGCCCCCAGAAGACAGAGGTCGGCTTCCCGCTGCCAGGGCCGTCTCTAGGATTTTTGCCGCCCAAGGCAAAAACAATTTTGGCCGCCCCCCTGTTTTTTAATTACCCTACCCCCGGCCCCGCCTCAACTCCGCCCCTTCCCCAAATCCCCAGCCCTGCCTCCTCCCCGCAGGCTCTCAAGCCTAGGAGGGAGGGGGAGAAGCGGCGCCCGCGCCGTGGCCACTCGGAGTCTCCCCCTCCCTCCCAGGTTTGAAAGCCTGGGAGGGAGGGGGAGACTCCAAGTGGCCGCGGCGCGGGCGCCGCTTCTCCCCCTCCCTCCCAGGCTCTCAAGCCTGGGAGGGAGGGGGAGCAGCGGAGGTGAGCTAGGGTGGCCGGGGCACATTTTTAGGGGCGGCATTCTGGCGCCGGCCATGCCGCCCCTAAAAATGTGCCGCCCCAAGCACCAGCTTGTTTTGCTGGTGCCTAGAGCCGGCCCTGCCCGCTGCGAGGAAAGGGCCTAATTCGTTTCTTCTGACACTGCTGGGGGCGGGGGTGCCTGAGCAGAGAGAAAACGGAGCCGCTCCGTGCAGAAGCGCAGAGACACCGAATCTTCATGGAGAGGATGCTTAAAACCCTGGTCTCCACGCTTGTGCTGATCCTTGCTTTGAGTGAGTCAGATTCCCACGTGGCATTTCTGGGCATTATTCTCCCCTCCCCCCCTATTTATTAATTTTCACCTGTGTCCGGGTGTCCTTCTCGATGACACTTCACGCTGCTGCTGCTCTTGATAGTTTCCCTGTCTATATCTGGGGGATTTTCATGCTCTGTTTTTATTATTTTTCCACCCAGGCGGAGAGGTGGACGCGAAGGTTTCTCAGCCTGCTGCGCTGTCTTTCCTGGCGGGGGGCAGGGCTGACCTCCCCTGTAACCACAGTGTCGCTGGCTACGACAGAGGTTTTTGGTACTATCAGAGCCCCCGAGCTGCCCCTCGAGCTGTGATCTCTGGCTACAACTCCGCGGAGACGTCGGAGCGGTTTGAACTGTCCATTGACCCCTCCAGCCGGTCCGCCCCGCTGCGCATCACCAAGGTGGGGGTGGAGGACTCGGGGGTGTATTACTGCGCCGTGAGAGGCACAGCGAGAGGAAATGCAGGGCGAGCTGAACAAAAACCTCCCCGAGTCTGAGAGTCCTGGGCAGGAAGAGAAGGGAGCTCAGATAATCAAATTACAGGCTGGGATCCTCAAAGGGGCCAGGAGAATGGACTCATGGAACTCCAGTGAGCAATAAGCACCCAACTCCCTTGGGCTCATTTGAAAATCTCTGTATCCAAAGCGACTCAGGTAATTATAAGCCTAATTGCTATTGTCTTCCAATAAAAAGAAGGCTCTGAAGGGTCAAATTTGCAAAGGTATTTAGGGACCTAAAGATACAGAGAGGCACCAGGGACCAAATTTGTAGAGGTACTTAGGTGCCTAAAGAATCTGCTGGTGCCTAGTAGGATTTTCAAAAGCACCCAACTCCCTTTGGCTTCCCTGCAAGTTAGGGGCCTAGCTGCATTTGGAAACCTCATTAGGCACCCAGCGTCTGAGTCTCTGGGCTCCCAAATACTGGTTTGACCAGAGCATCAAGTCAAAGTCTGGGGCCCTGTGGATGTCCCTGTTGGGAGTAGAAATTACAGTCACAGGTTAGCAAGGGCCATCTACTCTAACCCCCTGCCAAGGTGCAGGATTTGCGGGCTTGGTAATTGTCATAAATATAAAGGGAAGGGTAACCATCTTTCTGTATACAGTACTATAAAATCCCTCCTGGCCAGAGGCACAAAATCCTTTTACCTGTAAAGGGTTAAGAAGCTCAGGTAACCTAGCTGGCACCTGACCAAAAGAACCAATAAGGGGACAAGATACTTTCAAATGTGGGGAGGGGGAAAAGGGCTTTGTTTTGTCTGTTCTTTTTCTGTCTGTTCTGTGTGCTTGCCTGAGTCAGATCAAGGAAGCAAGCAATCCAACTCTTATAGAGTTAGTAAGTATGTAGCAAGGAAAGGTGTTAGTTTACTTTTATTTTGGCTTGTGTTTTCCTTTGTGTAAGAGGGAGGTTTATGCCTGGTTTTGTAACTTTAAGGTTTTGCCTAGAGGGGAGATCCTCTGTGTTCTTGAGTCTTTTGTTATTCTGTAAAGTACTTACCCTCCCGATTTTACAGAGGTGATTCTTTTACCTTTTCTTTAATTAAAATTCTTCTTTTAAGAACCTGATTGATTTTTCATTGTTTTAAGATCCAAGGGTTTGGGTCTGTGTTCACCTGTACCAATTTGTGAGGATATTATTCTCAAGCCTCCCCAGGAAAGGGGGTGTAGGGCCTAGGGGGGATATTTGGGGAAGGTAGGGCTCCAAGTGGCCCTCCCTAAATGTTTGTTTAAATCACTTGGTGGTGGCAGCGTTACTTAATCCAAGGTATCAGAGAGAAATTGAGCCTTGGGGAGTTTTTAACCTAAGCTGGTAGAAATAAGCTTAGGGGGTCTTCATGCGGGTCCCCAGGTCTGTACCCTAAAGTTAAGAGTGGTGAGGGAACCCTGACGTGGTGGCAGAGCGGTGGGATCATTTTGAACCAAAAGCCCAGTAGAGTTTTAAAAGGACATTTCCCCCCCCTTTTTGGCTGTTTAGAAAACAGATAGAGATCTTATCTCTCTTTGCCTGAAGGCAGAGGTATCAGGTCCTTGTAACAAAGGGATGTTTTAAGCTGTGAGCAGCTGGAGATTTTTGTCTCTGCCTGAAGGCAGGGTAGTTAACTTTCTACAAAGGAATTCACAAGCTAGGTTTTTTTTTCCTTTATAGCTCTCGGGTTAGGCTAGTTAAGTACAAAAAGCAGGAACATGACTACCAGTGAAACAGCTAATAAACTAGAGCTGGCTAGACTGGAAGCAAAGGAGAAAGAGAAGGAACATAAGAGACTGATCGAATTAAAACAACTAGAAATTAAGGCACAGGAAGCTGCCCACAAGAGAGCTATGGAGGCAGAAGAGGCTGCCCACGAGAGAGCCCTGGAGTTACAAGAAAAAGAGAGGCAGCATGAACTGGAGGTAGAGAAGGCAAGGGCTAAGCAGAATGAACCAGACAACCGTGGAAATCCTTTTCCAGGTACCGCTTCCCAGCCCAGAAAGTTCCCCACCTACAAGGCAGGCGATGATACCGAGGCCTTCTTAGAAAATTTCGAAAGGGCCTGCTTTGGGTACAGCATCTCTACCGACCAGTACATGGTAGAGCTGAGACCACAACTCAGTGGACCTTTAGCAGAGGTGGCGGCTGAAATGCCTAAGGAACCCATGAACAATTATGAATTTTTTTTTTAAAAAAGGCCAGAATTAGAATGGGGCTAACACCCGAGCATGCCCGTCAGCGGTTCAGAGCCCTAAAGTGGAAACTGGATGTGGCATTTTCCCGACATGCCTACCACATTGAAAAAAATTGGGATGCCTAAATATCAGGAGCAAGTGTTAAATCTCGGGAAGATCTGTCTTTCCTAATGAAAATGGAGCAGTTCCTAGAGGGTGTTCCTGAGGAAATAGAAAGGTATATCCTAGATGGGAAGCCCAAAACTGTAATCGAGGCGGGGGAGATTGGAACCAAATGGGTGGAGGTGGCAGAAAAGAAAAAAACTAGTAGCAGTTAGAGCAGATATCAGAAGGGGCAAGCCGAAACAAAACCTTACCACCGGGGACAACCCAAGGCCCCACCCACATCCCAAGGGAAACCCCAGATGCCTTCTCACCCCACCACACCCGTCTCCAGCAACCCACCTCGCCCCAGTGACCAGTCAGCTGGGCGATGTTTTAAATGTAATGAGCTGAGGCATGTGAAGGCCAACTGCCCCAAGAACCCCAACAGACTGCAGTTCATTACACCGGAGTCACACCAAAGGTCCTCAGGCCCAGATGCCTCCCAGGTACCCTCAGAGCGAAGGGAAACTGTGAGTGTGGGCGGGAAGAAGGTTATCGCGTGGAGGGACACTGGAGCACAAGTGTCAGCTATCCACCAGTCCTTAGTGGACCCCCCCAACTTAATCAACCCAGAGGTCCAAGTGACAATTCAACCCTTCAAGTCAAACTCCTTTGACTTGCCTACAGCCAAGTTGCCTGTCCAGTACAAGGGCTGGTCAGGATTGTGCACTTTTGCAGTCTATGACGATTATCCCATTCCCATGCTGCTGGGGGAAGACTTGGCCAGTCATGTGAAGATAGCCAAGAGGGTGGGAATAGTCACTCGCAGCCAGGCTAAGCAAGCCTTCACACCTATCCCTGTTCTGGAGCCTTCCACCAGGGCCCCGTCTGTGTTACCAGAGACCCAGACTGAGGTGGTGGAACCGGACCCCATGCCAATGTCTGCGACAGCAGTAGTGGATCCAGTCCCAGAGACCCAGACAGAGCCAGTCCCAGAACCGGAACCGGCAGAGTAACCAGCACCAGAACCATTGCCAGCACTGAGTCCAGCGCTTGCAACCCCATCTACAGCTCCAAAACCAGAGGGCACCAGCAAGCCTGCACTGGCAGCAGCAGCAGATAACCCTACACAAGAGGCTCAGCCAAAGCCTGAAATACCACATAGTGCACCAGCGGAGAGCGGTCCAGAGTCAACGGAAACAACCCCAGCACCTGCATTGCTTCCAGAGGGACCAAGCCCCAGTCCACAATCCAATGAGGAGCTGATGTTTCCAGCATCAAGGGAACAGTTCCAGGCCGACCAGGAAGCAGATGACAGTCTCCAGGGAGCTTGGACGGTGGCACGGAGCAACCCACCGCCTCTCAGCTCTTCTAACCGATCCCGGTTTGTTGTAGAACAAGGACTTTTATACAAGGAAACTCTTTCTGGTGGACACCAGGAAGATTGGCATCCTCAAAGACAGTTGGTAGTTCCAGCTAAATACTGGGTAAAGCTCTTGAGCTTAGCCCACGATCATCCCAGTGGCCATTCTGGGGTGAACAGACCCAAAGACTATTTGGGGAAGTCATTCTACTGGGAGGGAATGGGCAAGGACATTTCTACCTATGTACGGTCTTGTGAGGTGTGCCAAAGAGTGGGAAAACCCCAAGACCAGGTCAAAGCCCCTCTCCAGCCACTCCCCATAATTGAGGTTCCATTTCAGCAAGTAGCTGTGGATATTCTGGGTCCTTTCCCGAAAAAGACACCCAGAGGAAAGCAGTACATACATGGATTTTGCCACCCGATGGCCGGATGCAGTAGCTCTAAGCAATACCAGGGCTAAAAGTGTGTGCCAGGCATTAGCAGACATTTTTGCCAGGGTAGGTTGGCCATCCAACATCCTTACAGATTCGGGAACTAATTTCCTGGCAGAGACCATGAAAAACCTGTGGGAAGCTCATGGGGTGAATCACTTGGTTGCCACCCCTTACCACCATCAAACAAATGGCCTGGTGGAGAAGTTTAATGGAACTTTGGGGGCCATGATACATAAATTCGTAAATGAGCACTCCAGTGATTTGGAACTAGTATTGCAGCAGTTGCTCTTTGCCTACAGGGCTGTACCACATCCCAGTTTAGCGTTTTCACCATTTGAACTTGTGTATGGCCGTGAGGTTAAGGGGCCATTGCAGTTGGTGAAGCAGCAATGGGAGGGGTTTACGCCTTCTCCAGGAACTAACATTCTGGACTTTGTAAACAACCTACAAAACACCCTCCAAACCTCTTTAGCCCTTGCTAGCGAAAACCTACAAGATGCTCAGGAAGAGCAAAAGGCCTGGTATGATAAACATGCCAGAGAGCTTTCCTTCAAAGTAGGGGACCAAGTCATGATCTTAAAGGCGCTCCAGGACCATAAGATGGAAGCGTTGTGGGAAAGGCCATTCACGGTCCAAGAGCACCTGGGAGCTGTTAATTATCTCATAGCATCCCCCACCTCAAACCTAAAGCCTAAGGTGTACCATATTAATTCTCTAAAGCCCTTTTATTCCAGAGAATTAAAGGTTTGTCAGTTTACAGCCCAGGGAGGAGATGACTCTGAGTGGCCTGAAGGTGTCTACTATGAAGGAAAAAGTGATGGTGGCGTGGAAGAGGTGAACCTCTCCATGACCCTTGGGTGTATGCAGTGATAGCAGATCAAGGAGCTGTGCACTAGCTACGCGCCGATGTTCTCAACCACTCCAGGACAGACCGAACGGGCCTACCACTCCATTGACACAGGTGATGCTCGCCCAATTAGAGCCCAACCTTACCGGGTGTCTCCTCAAGCCAAAACTGCTATAGAATGAGAGATCCAGGACATGCTAC